>NW_021821192.1:0-95830 GCF_901001135.1 Rhinatrema bivittatum | reverse complement strand
GGGTCAGTTCCAGGTATCGGTCCAAATGTGGTCAAAGGCAAGCAGAGATCAGTTCCAGGTAATCAGTCCAAGCGAGGTCAGAGGCAGGCCGAGGTCAGTACCAGGTATCAGTCCGAGGAGGTACTACCTGGGTAGAAGAACGTAGAACAAGACACAGGAACAAAGGAACTCAGGATCAGATGCTGGAACACTGGAACAAACGCAGGAACACTGGAACAAGTACAGGAACAAGGATGGCAACTAGCTTCACTCGAGGTGACGACCCGTTTGCCAAGGCAAAGAGTGAGCGGTTGAGCCCTGCCTCATATGCAGAGCTCAGATGACGTAATTGGCGTGCGCTGCAGAGTGGTTTCTCGCTGTGGTGCCTTTAAACGTTGGCCTAGTGCACGTGCATGCTCCTAGGGATGGGGCCGAGGAGGCCGAGGCTGCGGAGCCCCAACGTGAACCGCGCTGTGAGGCCTGGGAGCTGGAGGGAGCCGGAGACGTGGGTGCCGGGCATCTGGGGCACAGGTGACTCCCGGCAAGGAGGGGCTGGGACCCCCAGAGGGAAGAGAGAAGTGAGCAGGCCCGGCAGTGGCCTTAGCACGGTGGGGCGCACAATAGTACCCCCCGTCTAGGCCTCCCCGTTCTCGGTCGAGGTTTTTCAGGATGAGACCGATGGAACTCCTTTAAGAGAGCCTTGTCAAGGATTTTATGTGAGGGCTCCCAAGAATTTTCCTTGGGGCCGAACCCCTCCCAAGATAAGAGGTACTCTCAAAGCTTTCTCCGCTGTCTGACATCCAGGACTTCTTTTACTTAGAGATTTGTGTCAGGTTCAGCGGAAAGTTGGATTAGAGGTGGCAGACATCGTGCTGAGCCACACCGTCTGGCCTGGAAGGAACGTGGGGGCAGCGCGGCAATGAGCATCCGTAAATTTTCTTGCTCATTCAGCGGCCTGACCCAGTCTCTGAGTGACTTGTTCCCAGAGTTGCTGAATCGACTGGGCTGTAGCTTGGGCTGCTGGAGATGGTACGTTCAAAGGAACTGGAAGTGGCAGACGGGGTTGCCGGCCGTAAACAACGTGGAACGGGTAGCTTCCTGTGGCGGCTGCAATGTGAGTATTATGAGAAAATTCTGCCCATGGAAGGAGATCCATCCAATAGTCCTGATGGTCAATCACGTAAGATCGAAGAAAGGCCTTTAGGGACCGGTTTGTCCATTCAGACTGGCCATTCACCTGAGGATGTTAGGCAGAGGTTAAATTCAAAGTAATGTTGAATTTGCGACAAAATGACCTCCAATACTTTGCAGTGAATTGTGGACCTCGGTCCAACACGATCTTCTTTGGGAGCCCATGAAGGCAGAAAACATGGTTCAAGAAGAGGCGACCCAGTTCGGGAGCTGAAGACAGGTTAGGTAGAAGTATGAAATGGGCCATCTTGGAGAAACGGTCTCTGATGACCCAAATCACAGTATTCCCGTTGGAAGAGGGTAATTCCACAATGAAGTCAGTGGCGAGGTTTGTCCATGGTTCCATAGGCACTAGAAGAGGCTGGACGCCCACGGATGTCCAGTGGGCATCATCTGCTAGGCGGACATGGCAGGAATCCACATAATCTCGAGAGACCTTCACCATGCTGGGCCACCAGTAATGTTTGTGGAGCATCTCCAGGGTCCGGGCCGACTGGGGTGACCAGCAAGTCGAGAGTCATGGGCCCAGCATAGTACTCGCTCTCGGAGGCGAAGGGGCACCACCGTCTTACCAGGTGGCAAGGTGGTGTAGCAGCAAGGGAGATGCATGATTGATCTATAAAGTGAGTCAGTGCTTCGGGTATCCTCTGGATCTACCGAGCGCGAGAGTGCAATGGCACGGAGATTTTTCGCAGCTGGGCAGTAGTGCAACAAAATTGAATCATGCAAAGAAGAGGGCCCAGCGGGCCTGCTGTGCGTTCAGTAGCTGGATTTCCTTCAGATGTTCTAGATTCTTGTAGTCCATGTAAATGGTGAACTTATGTTGAGATCCCTTGAGCCAGGGACACCACTCCTGGAAGGCCAGCTTCATGGCCAGGATTTCACGATCCCCAATTGTGTTCAGCGGGTGAGAATTTGTGAGAGTAAAAGGAGTACGTTACTAGGGTTCTCTTTGTGGAGTACTGGCTGAGGACCACCCCTGCCCCAATAGTGGAGGCATCAACCTCTATGTTGAAGGGGTGGTTTGGGTTCAGATGGTGGAGACAGGGGCCAGTACAGAAGCCTCCTTGAGAGCCTGGAATGCAGACTTTGGGACGCCACTCCCGGAGGTTACATCCTTTCCTAGTCATGGCAGTGAGTGGAGCGGCTAGCGTGGAGTAGTCTGTGATAAAGTGATGGTAATAGTTTGTGAATCCCAAGAACCTTTGCAGAGCCTGCAGACCAACAGGCTGGAGCCAGTTGCAAATACCTTGGAGTTTGTCTGGGTCCATGGTGAATCCTTGGCTGGAGATGATGTAGCCCAGAAATGGGAGACTGGACTGTTCAAAAAAGCATTTCTCAAGTCTGGCATAGAGATGGTTGCTCTAACCACTGGAGGATGGTCTGAACATGTGACTGATGGGATTCCATGTCTTTAAAGAAGATCAAGATGTCATCCAAATAGACTACAATATAGTATAGGAGGTCTCAGAAGATCTCATTCATCATTCACTGGAAGATGGTCGGGGCATTACATAGCCCAAAGGGCATCACTACATATTCGTAGTGTCCATCTCGCATATTTTAACGCTGTCTTCCAAATGTCTTCGGGCTGAATGCAGACCAATTATAGGCCCCACGCAGGTCCAACTTGGTAAAAATCCAGGCCCCTGGAGCCGATCAAAAAGCTCACTGATGAGATTTTTGATCGGCTCCAGGGGGCGGGAGTGGGTATCGGTCTTTGCGGGTGATGGTGTTCAGACTGCGGTAGTCAATACACAGCCTTAAGGTACCATCGTTCTTTTTTACAAAAAAAATCCGGTACCTGCAGGGGATGTGGAAGGCCTGATGAATCCTTTGGCCAGGTTTTCCTTGATGTAGGCCGACATGGCCTGAGTCTCGGGAAGCGAGAGTGGGTATGTTCTTCCTTTGGGAGGCATAGTACCAGGTAACAAATCGATTGGACAATTAAACTTCCGGAGAGGTGGCAAGATGTGGTCTGTTGTTTTGAGAAGACATCCTGGTAGTCAGCATAGGGCACTGGTAGTCCAGGAAGGGTCTTGTAAGTTAACACAGGTACAGATGGGACACCCGTTGTAAGCTATGAGTCTGGCACGGAGAACCCCACTCGGTGAGCTGGAGCGACTCCCAGTTGAAGTATGGGGAGTGTTAGTTGTAGCCAGGGTTAGACTGAGGATGATGGGATGTACTGACCGTTTCAGGACCAAGAGAGGAATCTCTTCATCATGGAAAGTCCCTATGGTCATCTGGATGGCTAGACTGTGATGGGTAATACGATCAGGAAAGAGTTCTCCATGAATGGAGGCTATTTGTAAAGGAACCTCCAGGGGTTGAGTAGGAATATGGAGTAATGTGACCAAGTCTTCAAGAATAAAATTCCTACCAGCCCCCGTGTCTACGAAGGCAGTGGTGGAGAATGAATGTGCTTCCCGGATGAGGGAGATGGGAAGTAACAATTGAGGGCCTGTAACTGTAGTGCCCAAGCTCGGGACCCCCGCCGGGCTTAGTCTTTGGAGTTTCTCGGATGCACCAGAAAGGTCTGGATAAGGTGGCCCGAACCCCCACAGTATAACCAGAGACCGGATTTCCGCCTTCAGAGGCATTCCTTGGGAATAAGACAACCGTGGTTAATCTGCATCAGTTCTTCTTTAGGTGAGGAAATCACTGGTGGTGCCCTTGATCTAGGGCTAGTGGATCGAGTTGGTTCCGGAGCCACTCGTCAAATGGCCTTTACTTCCAATGCCGTTCCTGGAGGCGGTGGTTAATCCGCCTGACCAAGGGGATGAGGTCCTCCAATGACGCAGGAACATCTCAGGCTGCTAGTTCATCTTTCAGAGTGGGGGACAGTCCATCGAGATAAAGTGCCTGCAGGCAGTCTTCCTGCCATCCCAATACTATTGCCAGGGTTCATAATTCCATGGTATTCTCTGTGAGGGAATGGGACCCCTGGCAGAGGTGGAGGAGATGGTGTCCGGCAACTGCCTGTCAGCCTGGGTCATCAAATGTGCATCGGAACATAGAAATGAAGGGAGGGAACTGCTGTAGTAGGGAATTAGAAAGCTCCCAAAGTGGGGAGGCCCATGCCAGGGCCTTCCCCTCCAAACGCGAGAGAATAAGCGTGATCTTTGTCAATTCATCTGGAAAAGAGAAGGTTGTAGCGCAAATTGCATGTAACACTGGTTAATGAAGCCTCGGCAGAGACAAAGGTCCCCATTGAATCCGGGAGAAGGTGAGAGGGCCAGCAGTGCCCGTGAGGGCGATGAACCAGAGGAAGCGCTATTAGCAAGAGTCCCAGGGTTGGCCATAGCAGACTCTGTGAGTTGTGATCATAGTTCCCTGATCGAGGCAGTCAATGCCTCGAGGTATTGCTGCTGCTTCCAGACACGTGTAGCCAGGCACGGAACAGCCTGCAGGGCGGAGGACTCCGCCGAGTCCATGGTCTTGGCAACCTGTTGTGCTGGAGGTGGACCCTTGGCCTGGTTGCAAGATTGGTATGGCCCTCTGAAGGATACCAGAGGACACCTGATGCCAGGAGGTGGAGCACACGAGGAGACAGAGGCTAACAGGAACTTCACCAATAATGATCCGGGGGCTCCGGGGTTGAGCCCTTGGATTCCCGGACTGCCTGGGCTTAGGTGGGCCTCTGGAGGTCTCCCGGAGAGATGACGGAGAGGTGTGCCCACCAAGAGAAGAGGTGCATGGCTGTCGGTGAACAGGCGAGCTAGACTGAAACAGAGAGTATCTGAAACCATGAGTACGAGGCAGGAACTGAAGGTCCTGTGGACAGGGTAGGCAGCACCTAGTGGTCTAGCCTGAGGAAGGCCGCAGACAGCTTCAAGGCAGGTGAACCTGGTGGTCGCAGGAGGAGCAAAGAGAGTGTCCAAATGGAGTGCAAGGGTCAAAGCCAGGGTATCTGTCCGTGGGTGGTCAGCCAAAGAAAGGGTCAGTTCCAGGAATCAGTCCAAGCGTGGTCAGGGCAAGCAGAGGTCAGTACCAGGTATCAGTCCAAGTGTGGTCAGAGGCAAGCAGCGATCAGTTCCAGGTATCAGTCCAAACGTAGTCAAAGGCAAGTAGAGGTCAGTTCCAGGTAATCAGTCCGAAGCAGGCCAAGGTCAGTACCGGGTATCAGTCCAAGGATGTACTACTTGGGTAGCGGAACGAAGAACAAGACACAGGAACAAAGGAACTCAGGAACAGACGCTGGACACTGGAACAGGCACAGGAACACAGGAACAGTGGAACAAACACAGGAACAAGGAACACTGGAAAAAGCACAGGGACAAGAAACGTAGGAACACTGGAACAAGCACAGGAACAAGGAACGCAGGAACACTGGAACAAACACAGGAACAAGGTCGGCAACTAGCTTCTCTCGAGGTGATGACCAGTTTGCCAAGGCGAAGAGTGAGCAGTTGAGCCCTGCCTTATATGCAGGGCTCAGGTGATGTTATTGCCGGGCGCCGCGGAGCAGTTTCCCTCCGCAGCACCTTTAATGTCCGCCTAGTGCGTGCGCACACCTAGGGGTGGGGGCCGAGGAGGCAGAGGCCACGGAGCCCCCACGTGACCCACACTGTGAGGCCTGGGAGCTGGAGGGAGCCGGAGACGAGGGCGCCGGGCGTCTGGGGTGCACGTGACTTGCCATGGCAGCCAGCGAGAAGGGACCGGGGCCCCCGAAGGGAAGAGAGAGGTGAACAGGCCCAGCAGTGGCCTTAGCACGGCCGGGCAAGCAATAGCCTGGACCATAAGACAAAGTTAATTATTATGGATAGGAAAAAATGATTTATTGATTTTAGATGAGGTAAAATCATTTGGGGGTAACACTCAACTGCATTGACTATGAAGTCACAAATTCATAGAGTCATTTATCAAAGAGTGTTAGGGGTCTAATGCATGTTGAGCCTGATGCAGACAAGAACAAGAGGAACATCAACCACAAGAACAGGCAAGAAAAGTTACAACCCCTCCTAGGAAGTCCCTGCACTGGAGCCTGAGCCACTGGCACCACAAGGAGAGGGTCGGGGCCCATGGCAGCACCTGGCATGCAGGCGAGCATGGCAGAGGAGATACAGAAAGCGCATCTTTCCTCCATGAGCTTCATTGCTGGGCATCCCAGGGCATTGTGTGGTTAGCAGGTATCGCCTCAGCATCCTGGAATTATTTGAAGAAATCCGAGAGATATGGATCTGGGCACAGAAATGTCCCATGAAGTGCCAGGCCTCACCAAATTATTGGCCACCCTGCATTTCATGGTAACCGGCTTCCTCCAAACGACAGTAGGGGTTGTGGGGGGGAATGTCCCAAACCACTTTTTGCCGCTGTCTGTATCAGGTTATAACAGTTATACTGACCGCATGAATCGCTATATAACATATTCTCAGGACAGGCAGAAACTTGAAGGAATTGAAGAGAGGCTTTTATGCCTTTGATAACTTTCCCAATGTTTTGGGAGCTATTGACTACACTCACAAAGCCATCATCTCACCCCCGTGACAGGGAGGAGATTTTCCGCAACATATAGATGCTTTTGTAAAGTCGATAATATGTCTGTTATCTGTGATTTCATTATTTTGATTATTAAAATTTTTTGGCTATTTAAAAATTGTTTTTGTTTATCTATTAAAGATAGGTACAATATGATTATGCCTGAGAGGGGTGTCACTTCTGCCGCTTAAGGAGAGATGCCCTCCCTTTCTTGACTCTCGCTCTCACTCCTCTCTCCTCTCCCTCCCTCCTCTCTTGCACTTGCCCTACCAACTTCCCTCCCCTCTGCCCACTCTGTCTATCCCTAGCCTGTCTTTTTCTTCCCACCCAGACTTACCTGCCTATCTCCTTCCCTCTCCTGCCTCCTCCTATCCCTTCCCCCTCCCTATCTCTTCTCCTATCCCTATTCCTAATCCTAATTCTCCTCCTCCTTCCTCTAGCACTCCTGCCCTCATCCTCCCTACTCCTCTCCTCACTCCTCCTACTCCTCCTTCCTCTAGCACTCCTGCCCTCATCCTCCCTACTCCTCTCCTCCCTCCTCCTCCTCCTCTCCTCATGCCTCTCCTTTCCTCTCTCCCCTGCCTCTCATGCTCTATCCTCTCCACTTCTCAACACCACTCCTCACTACTCCTCACCACTCCTCCTCCATCTTACTCACCACACCTCACCAAAACACAAAGACAAACTGAAAAACATGACTAATAAACAAAAACTTGCACACACAGATAGACATTAGACAAAGTTTTAAGGTAAACAAATGCGAACAGAAGACAGGCCAACTTACTCAAAAATCGCAATCCACTAAATCCACTGAACTCCAACCAAGAACTCACCTATTCTTATCGCCTCTCTCCAAATGCCTGATATACCCTCAAAGATGCAGCTGCAGGAAGCCGGTGTATATAAACCAAAATGTAAAGTGCCATGCACAAATCTACATACGGCACATAAAATGACAAGTGACATGCCGATGCAATGTGCTGATGCAGCTCACGACACAATAATTTCCTATGCCAAGTGATACAGGAAATTAGCCTAATGATGCCCATTTTTTTTCTTTTTAGCACAGGTGCTATTTCCGCTATATTTATAGCAATTTGATGAATCTAGGCCTCAGTGAATTGCTAAGGCAGCTTTTTATAAATTAAAGCTTTTAAAACCTATGAGACATATATTGCCTAAAGATTTATTTAGGACTGCACTTCAGTCTTTAGTCTTGAGCCAATTAGACTACTGCAATAGCTTATGGGTAGGTTTACCTAATAAATTGATCACGTTTTGCAACTAGTGCAGCATGCTGCAGATTATGTATTAAGTGGAACCAGTTTACATGATCATATTACCACTGTTCTGGGACAGCTGCACTGGTTGGCATTTAAATGTTGATCTTGACCTATAAGCTTCTGCATGCAGATCAAGTATGTTCCTTAGCCCAGAAATTGCTTTAGTATGCTTTGATGCTCTCATTATATTCTGTTGATATACATTTGTTAGTGGTACCACCTACAAGGGATTTAAGACTTCAGCAAACTAAAATGAGGGCTTTCTCCTTGTCGATGTCTTCCCTTTAGAAAAATCTCCCACGGGAGCTTTAAGGAAAGGATAATTTAAAGGCTTTTAGGAAAGAAATTTAAAGCCACATTTTAAAAAAAACTTTTTAATTGATTGTTTAAAATTGTATACTATTATTGTAGTGTTTTTTACTTTTATTTTATGCATGTACTTTTATGTAATCCACCCTGATCATTTATTTATTATCTATTACTATGTTAAATTGTCACCCGGTTATATTGTTCCATCTGTTCTATGGTTCTATGTAAAGCCCCTCTCTCTGTTGGGCAGTTCATCGTTTTATGTAAACCGGAGTGATTTGTAATTCTCACAAGAACTTCGGTATATAAAAATTAAAAAAAATAAAATAAAATAAATATTTGTTGGAAGAAGTAGAATATAAGTATGTTAAAATAATAAAAATAAGGTTTACAATATAGTAATTCCTGTCAGTCTTTTAACTCTTCTTTTGGGTTATCTGGAAATGATTGAAGATGTATTTCTCATACTAATCTGGCAGTGATTCTGGTTTTCACATGAAGAAGAATATCACTGCACAGGAAAGATCAGAAGGAGCCATCTAAGGAAGACTGGATGGCAGACATTTTACTTAAAATCCCAAAAAAGAAAGCAGTTTATCTGCATGGGGGTTGATACGTACAAATTATGGCTTAATTTTGTAAATATTGATAATAAGATATGAATTACATGAGGCAATTGAGATTGTCAGGCCTATGATCAGTGGTTTGAAACTGTATCTTTATTGTATACAAAAATGAAGACGCCTTGTTTTCTGGTTTATTTTAATTGTTTTTTCTAAAATGTTTAAAAACTTAATAAAGGAATGTCTTAAAAAAAACCCAACAAATGCTAAAACATAAATACTCAAGCAGTTCACAGCATTCCCACAAAACAATATCCATCTATATTACAAAAATAGGAGCTCCAGTTAATCATTGCATCACATCTGCACATGCACAACATAATGACATTGTACAGAGCAATAGGAGAGGCTATAGGCAGCAAGGGAGGAGAATGGACATTTGCTTCCTGAGGCCAGCAGTCCTGGCAATGGAAAAACTGGTGGGGTTTCCCAAGCACACCAGTGAAAGAGGAGCAGTGGTGCAGGCAACAGAAAAGCTGGTGGGAGTTCCCCTGGCCCCATCAGTGTAAGGAACAGGAAAAAAAAAAAAGCCAGATGGAGGCACCAGACCCCCACCAACATAGGAGTAAATCCCAAGTCCCAGCAGCTGCACAAAGATGATGTTGGATCTTGAAGGAGGAAACTAGGAGGAGAAGGAGAAGGAGAATGAGAAGAGAGGAGAGGGGAAGACCAGAGTAGGTGGAGGAGGGTGAAGGGGGAAGTAGTGGGGGTTAAAGAAGGATGAGGGTCCTGGAGGGAGAGCTAGGTAGGGAACAGTGGGGAGAGAGGCAGCTGTAGTGGAAGAATGAGGTGGGAGGGGGACTAGAGGAGAGGAGCAGTGAAGAGGAAGTGGTCAGGAGCAGAAGGACAGTGGGGGATAGGAGGAGACTCTTTCCAATCAGTATACATTAGGGGTGTGCATTCGGATTGACCGCATTAGTAAAACGCAACTCATATTTTTTTTTTACTTAAAAAATTGATTCGACATAAACGATTGGATTTCCCACATATCGAACATAGATATGTTCGATATGTGGGAAATCGCGATTGTTGAGCCAAAATAAAAATATAAACCCCCTCACCCTCCTTAATCCCCCCCCCCGACTTACCACAACTCCCTGGTGATGGAGCGAGGAGTGAGGACGCCATTTCTGCAATCCTTGGCGAGAAGCATGTGACGTCGGCGGCACGTCGAGTGACGCCGGCGTCACGTGATTCCCGGCTCGTTCGCGCCGGACGGCTCGTTCGGCCCAAAAAGAACTTTTGGCCAGCTTGGGGGGTCAGGAGGCCCCCCCAAGCTGGCCAAAAGTTCTTTTTGGGCCGAACGAGCCGTCCGGCGCGAACGAGCCGGGAATCACGTGGCGCCGCGTCACTCGACGTGCCACCGACGTCACATGCTTCTCGCCAAGGATTGCAGAAATGACGTCCTCACTCCTCGCTCGATCACCAGGGAGTTGTGGTAAGTCTGGGGGGGGGATTAAGGAGGGTGAGGGGGTTTAAATTTTTTTTTTGCACATATGTACATATACCCAACTCATTGGATTTGTTTTATGTCCATATGGCCGCAAGTGGGACCCCCTTTCGGACATAAAAATATGAACATAAAATTTTGCTCTGCACATCCCTAGTATACATCATACACTCCAGCTAAAACTTTCTAGCACTTGTGCATCAACCGGGGTGGATTATATTATGAAGTATCCATGTAAACTTCTTTACATTGGAAATACTACTTTGGACACATATGCTCGAACATCAGAGATGTCTTTATAGTCCAATTTGTTACTCAAAAGGACATACTTTTACTGATTTTGATTTATTCTTTTTTTTTGTTATTGATATATTGTCAAAGTCAATTGGAGGTGGCTTGATTTTGGATCTATGAACTCGTCACAATTGCTCCCTCTGTTACAAATAATGGTTTGGATCTTACAGTATTTACTAATTTTATAATTATATGTACACTTTTTTAAAGTTATGTGTTCTTGTGACATCACTGCTTGCTTTATCATTCAGAAAACAGTTTTGACATTTTCATAAGTCCTATTGCTTGTTTGTTCCACCAATTATGAAATAATTTTGACAGTTTCCTGCTACTCAGATGCTGGCGAGCCTGCTGTCAGGACTTCCAAAGTAAACCTTTATTTTGAGGACCCTCCAAAACAGGCAGCATGGAGTTGCTGAAACATCAGTATTGGGATTCATCTTTATGACAATATTCTATGTGGCTCTTATATTTAATTGACCACTACATTTTGGTTTACCATCCTGCAAGGAACTGATTCTTTTTTTGAAGAAGATACGTTTTATAAAGACAATGTTTTGATTTAGTATTGGGCAATTTTAATTTGCATCTGAAAAAATTACAAAAATTAAATATTACATAAAATGTTTGGATTTAGGCATTTGATTATATTTTAGTGCCTATGTATTGACCGATTTTGGCAGCGAAAATTTAACACCTGATACAGGGCTTTTTTTTTTTTTAATCTGGAGGTACATGCTGGTACTGAGTACCAGCACCTTCTTTTCCACCTCCTTGTTGCACCCTTAAAAAGCTTGTGTCTGGTGCCACTTCCAATCCCCCTCCTGTGCCCTTTCTTCAGCATGGAGAAGGGACTTGGAGAAGAGAACCACCTGTTGCCTGAGCAGGGAAGTGAGAGAGGTATTTATTTATTTTATTTTTATTTAAAAAATGTTCTATGCCGTCGTTTAGTAATGCACCATCACAATGGTTTACATTTCGGCACGAAATAGGTTGGTTAGGTTTCTAAGTTATCCATGGTGTGCCAATATTTTACGGTTACGTAGTTCAGTAATGTACTCTAAATGAGAGATGGGTTGGGGTTACCATTTATATGATTTTGGGATAATCATATGTGTGTATACTGTTTCAATGTAATTTAATTTTATTTATGTATTTATTTATTTAGAGTTTTTATATACCGGCAATCATGAAAACATATCTTGCTGGTTTACATAAAACAGGAGGGCATTATATACATAAAAACTAGAACTGTGGTGACCGAATATTTAATAATGGGTAACAAATAATAAAATTGTCAATTTTCTGTTGTTTGTGACTTTCAGCTGCATGTATTGTTAGTCATCGCTCTCATTGTGAAATGCTTTTTTGAAAAGCCAAGTTTTTAGGCCTTTTTTGAAGAGTTTTAATTCTTTCATTAGTCTCAGTTCAAGTGGTAATGTGTTCCACAATAATGGTCCTGCCAAAGATAGAGCTCTCTCTCTCTAACCTGGGACAACTTTGCTGTTCTGACTGAGGGAATGGTTAGCAGTGCTTTATTGGCCGACCTGAGATTTCTTTGTGGGACATGTAATCGTAAAGCGGTGTTTAGCCAGGTAGAAGAGGCCTTTTGCTTTGTTCTTGGGGGAAAAAGAAATGGGAATCAGTCTATCTTGCTGGGAGGAAGCAAATGAGAAACAGAGAGGACTCCATGGTGATAAGAGGGCAAAGCAGAGTATAATGTGTTGTGTTAGGGCTCTGTGTGTGTGTGTGTTTGTGTTTGTATGTGTGTGCGTTATTATGTTGAAGCTGCTGAGCCCTTATCATTTTTGTGCGGAGAAGGTGTTATGTTATAGTCCAAAATACCCAGAAAACATTTACTAAGCATTTACTAAGCATATTTACTAAGCATTTTTCCCATAGACATAGCATGGAAAGAAAGCCTTAGTAAATCAGGCCCAAAGGTAAAAAAAAAACAATCTTTTTCGTTTGCATTTAGTGATTTGAATATATCAGCTTTTGGACTGTGAATTTCTGGCATTCTGATATCATTGTCTTTTGCACAGTACGATTTTTGACGATTTAAAATATATCGGACGATTTTTTAAATCGTCAAAAAACGATTCACATCCCTAATTTATTTACATGATTTATTATCCACATCTATCTAACAATCTAGGTGGGGAACATAAAAAATGTTCATGAAATAACAACTTACACCAAACAAAGAATGAAATTAAACCAGAGTTTCCCAACATTTTTCATGCCCAAGCCACACCTACATTAAGAAAAAGGTTTTGTGACGCGTCAACCTCCACGGAACAGGCAGTGCGGACATGGAGAGGACTCATGGCCAAAAGAAATTCTAGGAAAGTGCTGAAAGCCCCACAATCTTTCTGTTACATTTCAGAACAAAGGAAAGACACACATGAACCCATCACAATGGACCAGCTCACTCTGGGGTAGATTTTCAAAAAACGCGAATAGGCGTACTTTTGCTGGCGCATCAGGCGCAAGCAAAAGTACGCTGGATTTTAGTAGATACGCATGGAGCCGCGCGTATCCACTAAAATCCTGGATCAGCGCGCGCAGGCTATGAATTCTGTATAGCCGGCGCGCGCCGAGCCGCGCTGCCTACCCCCGTTCCCTCCAAGGCCGCTCCGAAATCGGAGCGGCCTTGGAGGTAATCCTCTAACGCCCTCCCCTCATCTTCCCCTCCCTTCCTCTATCTAACCCACCCGCCCGGCCCTGTCTACACCCCCCCCCTTACCTTTCTCCGGGGATTTACGCCTCCCGGAGGGAGAAGTAAATCCCCGCGCGCCAGCGGGCCTCTTGCGCGCCAGGCCGCGACCTGGGGGCGGGTACGGAGGGCGCGGCCACGCCCCCGGACCGCCCCGGGCCGTAGCCACGCCCCGTACCCGCCCCCAAAACGCTGCCGACACGCCCCGAAACGCCGCGACGACTGGGCCCGCCCCCGACACGCCCCCGACACGCCCCCCTCGGAGAACCCCGGGACTTACGCGAGTCCCGGGGCTCTGCACGCGCCGGTAGGCCTATGTAAAATAGGCTCACCGGCGCGCAGGGCCCTGCTCACCTAAATCCGCCCGGTTTTGGGCGGATTTAGGCGAGCAGGGCTCTGAAAATCCGCCCCTCTGTGTACAAGCACAGGAGAAGTGAGGTGCGCACAGATGGCTCAGTAAATTATCCTGAACTCTGCATGTGGCTGTCAGAACTCCTTTACTATTGCTGTTCCCAATACTCATTAAGTCAGATTTATTTATTTATTTATTTATTTAGGGGGTTTTTTGTACCGGCATTCGTAGGTACATCATATCGGTTTACATAGAACTGTATTAACGGGAAAAGAGAGGTACATAAACTGTAACATTGATAACAAAAACAGAGTAAGGAATTTTAAGAGAAAGGAAAGTAACAATAAAATATCAATATGAGAACAATGAGGGAGGTGAAACAACTGCGGGGTTATAAAAACAATGGATTAGGCATCAAACAAGATATTAATCGCAAAGTATGATGGGCTAGGCATAAGCTTGCTTGAAGAGCCAGGTTTTGAGTATTTTCTTGAATTTCTGAGTGCACTGTTCTTGTCGGAGATCAGGTGACATGGAATTCCAGGAGGATGGACCTGCAATGGATAGTACACACTCTTTTGTGGTAGTAAGATAGGTAGGCTTAGGTGAGGGTATGCATAGAGTGCCTTTATAGGAGGATCTGGTTGGTCTGTTAGGGGTGTGGAATTGTATGGAGTCATTTAGCTAGTGCATGTTCTGATTGTGAAGGGTTTTATGATGATAATGAGAGTTTTTGTAGATGATACGGTAGGAGATGGGGAGCCAGTGAAGCTCTTTGAGGATGGGGGTGATACGATCTTTTTTGCGGGTATTTGTGAATATTCTAGCAGCGGAGTTTTGAAGCATTTGTGGTGGTTTAATAGAGGCTTTGGGGAGACCGAGGAGTAGGGAGTTGCTGTAATCTATTTTGGAAAATATTGTGGCTTGCAGTACAGTGCGGAAATCGTTGAGGTGGAGGAGGGGTCTGAGTTTCTTTACGGTGTTTAGTTTAAAATAGCATTCTTTAAAAGTCGAGCCGATGAATCTTTTTAGATTGAGGTGGTTATCTGTAGTGACACCAAGGGTCTCGTATGTGCTGCAAAAATGTAATTGCTGGGGTAGGGCACTTATGGGTTGTGGGGTGGTGAGATGATAATAAGTTCCATTTTGGAGGTATTGAGGGAAAGGTTCAGCATAGTGAGGAGGCTGCTGATCGTTGATAGGGCGTTTTCCCAGGTTTTGAGGGTATTGGCTAAGGAGTCTGTGATGGGGATAAGTATTTGGATGTCGCCGTGTAAATAAAGTAAGGGAGGCCTAAGTCAGAGAGAAGTTGGCAGAGTGGCAGCAAGTAGATATTGAAGAGGATAGAGGATAGGGCGGAGCCTTGAGGAATGCCTCTGGAAAGGTGGATAGATTTAGATTCCCTGTCGTCTATTCTAACCTTGTAGAGTCTGTTGTCTAGATACGAGTCAGTGGCCTACCTTTGCCAGAGGTGAGAGACCAGGCGTTGGAGTCACTGGAGAGAGGTGAGGGGGCCGTGCCACAGGTCTGCCGCGGACGGTACACAAAACACATGCTCTCCCTGTCTCACTCAGCCTGGAGATATGACAGAGGCTAAAGGAACTCAAAAGCAGAGAAGATGCAGAGGTAATGAATGCAATGTCTATGCTGCAGAAAGTAGGGCCCAACTATCCATTCCCTGCATGTTGCCTATTAATTACCACTCTCCAGAACTCATACTGTGGATAAGAGGCAGCATTCATGATTACACGTGTTCTCACAAAGGAGCTTCTATATGTTTAAGAGCCATGTCTGCTAGTGACTTTTGTTCCTGTGAAATGTTTAGAGCGGAGTCTAGGTACTGAATCTGGATCTGAACATTAGGCATTAGTGACTTTTCTGTGGCATACCTGATTAGGTCTGAAGATACATTGCATTAGACTGAAAGATGGAATATATTATCTGATCTACTTCCCAACCAGAATCAATGCAACTTGCAAAAATATTAACCCCACTCCCTCACATGCCTGAATAAACAAGAAAGTTTTTAGCTGCTTCTTAAAATAGATAAACTTTAGACCTCAACCAGTTAGGCAAAGAGCTTTAAAGTTGGGGACCAGCTACCAGTACAGCAAGTTCTTAGAGTGACAGGTAGCTGTGGGAGGGAGGAAGGGGGAGAGGTAGAGGGGTGAGAGGGAAACAGGAGTGGCTACAGAGAAATAAAGAAACTAACACAATTGAGAAAATGCTCTAAGGAAGCTCAACGGTTACAATCAATGCAAAAAGAGCACCATAACCCAATACTACAACCACATCATCAATTTTATGTGAAAGTTAAGTTCTGGTATCACCAAGCCAAACACATGAGACCTTGAATGGTCACCGCTGGTCTTCTAGATCATGCAACCACATGTTTTTTTTAATAAATATTTTTTCTTATGTGAATAAAATAAATAAAAAAGTATTGTCATTATGTTCTCATTGTCTTTTTTTTCACAAAAATAATCACAGCTTGAAAGCTTGAGGAGACACTGGTGTCCATGTTGAACACCACTCAAAGTTAAGTATGTTCTACTACCGTTAGCCCCTGAATCAGTACTTGCCTATGAAATATCAGCAGATGCTGGGTCATGCTATTTTTGGTTACAGTTGTGATTATTTTTGTGAAAAGAAGATATTGACAACATAATAATAGCAATATATTTTAATTTATTTTATTTGCATAAGAAAAAAGATTTTTAAAAAATCATATACATGTATGATCGAGAAGACCAGTGGTAACTGTACAAGATCTCATGTGTTTGGCTTGCTGACACCCAGACTTTACATTCACATAAAAATAATGGAATGGTTGTAGGTATTTTAGTTATGGTGTTCTTTTTGCATTGAGAGAAATAAAGAAAAACTCCAGGCACTAACAGGTAAATTTCCAAAGGACTTACAAGGTACTGTAGCAATTTTCAAAAACCTTTTACTCGCATAAAGTGCATTTAACGCATATACACCTATTGATAATTCTATAACATATACTGTAGCAATTTTCAAAAGCCCACTTATATGCATAAAATGCATTTATACATGCAAAACCCCGTTTTAAGCTTGTAAATCCTTTTGGAAATTTCCCCCTGAATGTTTATTCCATGCTTCTTAATAATAATAATTTGCTACAAAACTTCACATCACTGCAACCCAGAACTAGTTATTCATGTGTTGCAGTGATAGAGCGTTGTGTCACTATATTATTTATTTATTTATTTAAAAATCTTTTAAACTGCTCTATTGCCAATTCTAGGTGGGTTACATAAAACCATTCATATTAATGAATTAACACATGCGACAAATTGTAAAACATACAAAAACCGTTTCTGTAGCTCAAGATGGATTAAACCCTACCAAAAAGTACGCCCAAGAATTATCAATGTGCTGACAGCCCTCTTTGTTATTAATATAGATTACCTCACACATTTACTCACAGCCTCTGAACATTAATCTATTCTTGCTCCCATATCACTCAGTGTAATGATGGATGCAGAATTTTCATGGTGTATGTGATTTTTTGTTTGTATATGTCCATTTTAGAGATGAACAGAGAGTAAGAGGCCAGAGATGTTTGGTCCCATAAATTTTCTTTGTTCATTGGTATGATATTAGCATTATTACATTGCTGAAATGTATTAAATCAGTGCTTCTCAACCAAGTCCTTATTTGGTCCTAGATTGCTTAAGAATAGAAGAACATTAGATTTCCCATACTGGGTCAGATGAAGAATTCATCAATCCCAGTGTCCTGTTTCCAGCAGTGGCCAATCCAGGTCACAAGTACTTGGAAGGATCCCAAGGGGTAGAGAGATTCCAAGATCCTTATCCCAAGAAAAAACAGTGGATATCTGCATCTCCACCTTAATACTTCATGTATTCAGAGTTTCCGTTTGGTCCTAGTTTGCTTCATTTATCTAGTCCTCTTGCAGTGGTCCTACCATGCTTTTGTGAAACCAACTGGGATTGCACTGTACAAGGGATTCTGAAAAGTCCCGTGAGGGTGGGAGGTTTAGTGTGAAGCTGGGGTGCTGAGGGACTTGGGGGGAAGCATGGTAAAGGATGATAACTTCATTTGACACAATCATTAATCTAGAGGGTGGGTGGGAGAGTTAGAGAGGGGCTTGGGGGCCTTGGACTTGGGAGGCTTTGGGGGGGGGGGAATAAGATAGTAAATCATGAGGGTCTTCATTTGACACAATCCTTCACCAAGAGGAGGAGAGGAAGGTTGGTGCTGACCCAAAATGCTCTCATATTTTAATAATACCTGGAGGGGTTTAAGGGGTGTTATGTTTCAGATGGACCATCATCATTTATTAATATTCATTGGGGGTCATGAATTTGGCCATTAGGTTCATGTGCCCTGAGGTCGATATTCAAAAATCCATTTAGACGGATAACTGAAAAGTTATCCGTCTAAATCAGTGGTCCCCCAACCCTGTCCTGGGGGCCCCACCAGCGAGTCGGGTTTTCAGAATATCCACAATGAATATGCATGAGAGAAAATGTGCAGGGTTGGGGTCCACTGGTCTAAATGGCTAGCCAGCTATATTTAAAGCCATATGTGGCTAAATTCTAGCCGCATAATGACTAGAATTTAGCCGCATAAGTTGGGTGTGGGTCCGGGAGTGGGCAGGAGGTGTTTTTGGGGTGGGCCAAATTTAGCCACAAATTATATGGATATTCAGAGCTTAACCAATGCGCACTAACTCTGGTTGTGCCATAGGATTGTTCTAAAGTTAGCCGGATATACTTATCCGGCTAACTTTAAGATAGCCGGGTTTATTCAGTAGCACAGCCGCCGCCACTGAATATCCCCGTTAAGTTAGTTAGATAGCTATATCAGACTAACTTAACTAGCCTCTCCAGACTGAATATGGCCCTCCCACATTTCTTTTTTGTAACAGGCCATTGCTACTTAACCAGCCATAATATTTTGAATATAGCTGATTAAAGTTATCTGGCCACAAGAGGTCTTTAAGTTTAGCACTAACATTAATTTCTTTTAGATTTCTCTTTCTCTCTATACTTGTCAAAATAAAACTGGAATCAGTCAAGGTACAGTCACTAGCATGCATCAATTTAGATGTATATAAAATATAATGACTCATTACTTCAAAGAACTGGAATAATTCCAGATACCAAACCGATGTGAAGGAACAATGTTATATCCTGTGATTTGCCAAGCACCTCTTTCTTTAATGGCAGATCAATAAGTAACAGTTGCATTGCCTGACATTATCTGTAATAATGAGTTATGGGTCAAGAGCACCCTGCCCCAGAAAAAACAAGATATAGCTATACTTATGGTTGATTATTAGAGGCTAAAATAAAAAGATTGATGCCCCTCCTCCCCAACCTTCTAATTAGTGTTAGTCTATTGGAGAGGAAGCTAAGCATGCTGCTCCACCAGTGCCAAATGAAATTAAGGCCCAATTATTGATAAATGAAGAGTGGTTTGTGCTGGAGCCTGGCCTGGAGTTGAGGAAATACATCTGTCATTCAGCCGGCGCAGGAGTCATCATGTGTGACATAGCATCCTGTGCATTTATCATGCATCTGTAGATTTTTGTTTTAATTCAGTTAGCTGTCTAACTAGATTTGGTGCTGGATGCCTTGTATGTGGTCAGGATTTGGGACTGACAAGATGCAGTTCTAGTCTGAAATGGTGTGTGACACGACGAGCTGACCTGCATATTAATTTTACTGTTAAAACTATTATAGTCCTACCCCACTCCCGAACAATCTGTTTTGCTATCTGTTTTTCTGGTTCCTACATTTAACAATCGCCAGTTTGCTCCGGGGGCAGGTATGAGGCAAACGGAAGTAAGGAAACACAGTTGTGAAAGTGCACTTGCTATTACCATGAACGTTAGACTAGAGGTGTTTTTCTCACTTTTGAAATACTGCGGATGAGATAAGTGGAGAAAGATACTTATTCCTGGATCTGATTTTTTTATTAACTCCATCTTGAAAAAAGCAAAGGGATAAAACATTTGCAAAGGCCATAAAACTGTAATGTCGAACTGTTTGTTCCAACTCCAGTTTATTGCTGTCATCTGTGCTGTGCTCTGATAGTAAGTTTGACTCAAAGTTTGTTGCTGTTTCATGCTGGTATTCTAAGAACAACTGAGGAAACTGAAACAGTTTACTGGGGTCAACTCAAAAGTTTGGGCAACAATATTTTGTAAAGCAAAGATTCATGACATATAGCTGCATAACTTGTACGCTTTGTTGCCCTGGTGCATATATATATTTCTGTTTACCAGTGTCTGAAATGTGACCATCCCACCATGTCTGAAATACAGAGTTAATACAACCAAATTCAATTTCTTCACTCAGTCCAAGTCCAAACCAATATTCATGCAAACCAAATGTGACCAGAATACCATGGAACACAGACAGACATCCAAAAATAACTGCTTGCAGCAGGCTCATTTTAAAGTTTACATTTATCTCAGTTTGGAAAATGACTTAGAAATTATTTAAAACTACAAAATGATTGTCTCAACCATATGCATTTAAAACTGGGATATGAAATGTTCATAAAATATAGGGGTATCTTTATGTGCACTGCTTTCTGATATTGATCCAGGAACTGTCTCAAATCATTTATTATAGGGGACGTCCATATTCAAAAGTATTTATCCAGATAGCTCAGAAATTAGCCAACTAAATTTAAATGTTGACATTTATCTGACTAAATTCTAGCTGCTAATAAGTTAGCCAGCTAGAATTTAACCGGCTAATGGGGTTATTTTCTAACTCGTGAAAGGCCATCATTGCGTGCGTTAGGGCCTTATCGAGGCGGTAGCATTGAAATTAGGTGGAGGGGAGGAGTCGGGGAGGAGTTAGGGAGGGGATTAGGGAAATAGGCCGGCAGCACCGCTGTGGTGCGGCCGGCTGCAGGCTATCGCCTGACCGGCCCCTGCTTTGCTCCCCCACCCCCCTTGTAGCGCAGGGTTCATCATTCCGCATGGAATGATGAATCCTGGCCTAAGTTAGTGACATTCCAAATACTTAACTGGGAGGAGTTGAGTTAGCTGTCTAAATCTGGTTGTGTCAAAGAGCTGTTCTACAGTTAGCCGGTAAGTTTAGCCAGCTAACTTTAAGATAGCTGGCTATATTCGCTTTATTCAGTAATGTGGCTACACTATTGAATATACTGTACCTCCAACATTAACTGGATAAGTTTATGCAGCTCACTCTGCTATCTTACTGTATCTGAATATGGACCTCAGTGTTTCTAACTCTTCTCCTCAAGGGTTGCATAGCAGTCAATGAATATGTATGAGATAAATTTGCATGCACACTGCCTCAATTGTATGCAGTCTATCTCATGCATATTCTTTAGGGCTATTCTGAAAACCAAACTAATTTGTAGCCCTCAAGAAACAGAGTTGGACACCCCCTGATCTATTGCAATGACCATGTGGAGCTGGTAGTAGCCATGTGTGAAGTTATGGCTTCCCACTGAAATGAATGGGACAGCTCATAGCAGCCACTCAAGCCAGTCACTTCGCAGAAGGTAGAACTGTTTACATTCACTGCTTTTCACTGATCTTCTATTCTATAATTCTTTTCCCAAAGCCTTCCTCTTCCATTCCCTCATTAGAGACCACTCTATGTTTAATATGACCTTTACAATTGCATTGCATAAAAAGGCAGTTTTCAAAGGCATTTCCTGTTGGGTTTGTGGACCTTTCAGCCGGATTGAGAGCAGTTGGAACTACCAAGGGAAGGCCCCTCGGAAGGTTCTTGTAGCTGGTAGGCGGTACAGGACCAGGACACCAGACTGAACCTTCACCTCTACCAGCCCTCGTTTCCCTGCAGGGTGAGCCCTTGGGTGCCAGGGCCGGCTCAGGTCTGGGCTGGCAGAGATCTGGAAGAACAGAGACGGTCCAAGAGCCGAGTCAGGTAGCAGTGTAGCTATTCGATAAACCAGGCCAGGATAAACCAGGATAAACCAGGATAAACTGGGGCAGGCTGAAGACAAGCAGGAACTTGAAAACACACCAGAAGTCGGGATGAGCAGAGACAGGAAGAAACAATATACCCAGCCGGATCAGTACCACGGAGACAATCTGAAGATAAGCGCTGGAAGCAGAGCGAGGACCACAGGAGCAGGAACACAGGAACTGGTACTGAATCAGGATCAAGCAGGAGCTGTAACGGATACATGAACTGACAACTGGCACTCACAGAAAGCTGACCTGTTGCCAAGGCAACGCAGGGAAGCCTGAAGTGGCTTTAAATAAACTTCTGCTGGGTGATGTCAGATTCCAAGGGGGTGGAGCCCCCAGCAGAGTTCAGTGGAGTCTCCCTCATGGAGAGAGTGCCGAAGCAAGGCCCAAGCGCGGCCTGATCCGGCGTGCCGAAGACAGTGGGGAGCGCCGGCGAGCAGGGGGAAGGAAAGGGAGGCTCAACCCCATGGCAAGGCCCCAGCGCGGCCTGATCCAGCGTGCCGAAGACAGCGAGGAGCGCCGGCGAGCAGGGGTAAGGGAAGGGAGGCCTGACCGCGGCCGGATTTCACAACATTTCCATGGGTAAATTGGCGTTTACTCTTAAAACCTTGGTCTATTTTACCTGGTCTACCCTAACTCCTGGTCTACCCTATCTCCACCTGGTCTACCCTAACTCCACCTGGTCTACCCTAACTCCACCTTGGCCCCTTGTAGGACAAGGGGCCAAGGTGGAGTTAGAGTAGACCAGGTAAAATACGCATGGAGATTTCATTTTGAAATACCAGTTTTCAAAGACTTTCATCCCTTTGATTAATGAACCCTATGCAGCTAGTTGCAAAGTTCATGGATACTTTCACCCACCAGTTCTCAAAAGAAAAATACATATGTAATTTTCATTTGAAACTTGCCTAGGAAAAGTGCCTGCAGAGATTTTCACCTGTTTTTTCTGCAAATAGTTTTTTCCTGCAAAACATACATTGAAGGCCAAATTTTGAGAAACCTGTGTGTGCAGAATCGGGGAGATACGTGCATGCTGGAACGCACATGTGCCTCGTGGATTTTCGGAAGCCTGCAACCACATGAGTATCTCCCTATGAGGAAAGGCTATAGAGGTTAGGGTTATTCAGCTTGGGAGAAGAGACGGCTGAGGGGGGATATGATAGAGGTCTTTAAAAACATGAGAAGTCTAGAATGAGTAAATGATGATCAGTTATTTAGTCTTTCAGATAATAGAAGTACTAGGGTACACTCCATGAAGTTAGCATGTAGCACATTTAAAATTAATTGGAGGTAATTCTTTTTCACTCAATGTACAATTAAGCTCTGGAATTTGTTGCCAAAGGATGTGGATAGTGCAGTTACTGTAGCTGGGTTTAAAAAAGGTTTGGATAAGTTCTTGGAGAAGTCCTTTAACTGCTATTAATCAAGTTGATTTAGGGAAAAGCCACTGCTATTACTGACATCAGCAGCATGGGATCTACTTAGTTCTTGGGTACTTGCCAGGTACTTGTAGCCTGGATCGACCACTGTTGGAAACAGGATGCTGGGCTTGATGGACCCTTGGTCTGACCCAGTATGGCAAGTTCTTAAGTTCTCAAGCATTAAGCATGAAATGTTACTTTGCAAGTTCTCAAAGATTGATATTACCAGTGAATATCCATGCATTACAAGATTTACTAGAGATTTTAAATCAGTGAATTGGTACTGGCATCCTTTTGTTACGTCCTTCGGTCTCAGACAGCTTCGACGTCTGTGCCTCACCTTTGCTCTCCCTGCTAGCCTTGGGAAGATGGCTACCGCGCATCTGCTTGCCACTCTCTCCGGCGTCCCCGGAACGGCTATGGCAAGGCTTTCCACCATGTTACTCCTGAGGACCTCCTAGGGTGCATGTGCGCGTGCCATCCACGTCAGGGCAGGAACCTCGGGGGCGTCCCCTCGAGTGACGTCACGCCATCCGGGTATTTAGCAGCCCTTTCATTTGCTAACAATTCGAGTTAGCAAGGATTGGATACGCCTCCAGTCTAAGCTACTCTGCCACTTCTGTGCTGCCTCTGGAAACTCTCTCTGTCCTTCGGGTTATTTCATTCTAACCTGGGTACCAGCACCTCAGGGGCCCTTTGCTTTCTTTCAGGTGCCTATCTGGGATACCAGGTATTTGCTCCTCGAGGGCCTGCTCTCCCTGCCTTGGTGCCTGCAATCCAACTACTTCTGCCTGCTGGTATCTACAACATTACAGGTACCAACTTAGCGGCAGATTTTTAAAAGTTGCGCGAGCGCGTACTTTTGTTCACTCAGCAGGCGCGAACAAAAGTATGCCTGATTTTATAAGATACGCGCGTAGCCGCGCGTATCTTATAAATCTGGGGTCAGCGCGCGCAAGGCTGCGCAAAATCGGCAGCCTGCGCGCGCCGAGCC
The DNA here is from genome assembly GCF_901001135.1 of Rhinatrema bivittatum. Lineage (NCBI taxonomy): Eukaryota > Metazoa > Chordata > Amphibia > Gymnophiona > Rhinatrematidae > Rhinatrema > Rhinatrema bivittatum. The sequence continues at coordinate 71,756 of NW_021821192.1, read as the reverse complement.
GCGCAGCCTGCCTTCGTTCCCTCCGAGGCCGCTCCGATTTCGGAGCGGCCTCGGAGGGAACTTTCCTTAGCCCTCCCCGCATCTTCCCCTCCCTTCCCCTACCTAACCCACCCCCCCGGCCCTATCTAACCCCCCCCCTTACCTTTGTTGGCAAAGTTCCAGCAGGCGTAACTTTGCGCGCATCGGCCGGCAGCCCCCACTCCGTCCTCCGGTCCCGGGGGCTGGTCCGGAGGCCTCGACCACGCCCCAGGGCCAGCGCCATGCTCCCGGGCCCGCCCCCCGAAACGCCACGGCCCGCCCCCGAAACGCCGCGTCAGTAGGCCCCGCCCCTGACACGCCCCCGACACACCCCCTTACAAAAGCCCCGGGAGTTACGCGCGTCCCGAGGCTTTACGCGCGCCGGCGGCCTATGCAAAATAGGTGCACCGGCGCGCGCGGGCCCTTGAAAATCCGCCTACATTCAGCAGCTGCTGCTTAGCCGTATAAGTCACTTATATGGCTAAAAAGTTAGCCACATAACTTTGTGGGTGTGTACTGCACAGATTGAGGAGGAGTGAGTTAGTTGCATAATGTATGTGGCTAAGTTAGCTGATTATTAAGGATCATGCAACTAAGGAGCATGAAATCCAACCTCAGAAAAATCGAAAAAGAATGGCAAAAAACCAAGTGTCTCGCGACAACACAAAAATACCGCACACACCTGGCTGCTTACAAAAAAATGATTCTCGATACGAAACTTAACTACTACAGTCAAAAGATAAAAAAAATCCAACAATAACTCCAAAGCTCTATTCGATATAGTAAACAACCTCATTTCTGAAAAAAACAACGCCGACACTACCAAACCTAAAAACTTAAGCCAAGATCTAGCTATGTTTTTCAAGAACAAAATACCCAAATAACAGACGCCTTCATCAACACTGAGATTGCAGAAATGCAAATAAACACAACAAATACAATGCCATGGCCCAACTTTGAACCCATCTCCACCACGGAAATGGAAAAAATGCTAACAAAAATAAACCCAGCTCGCCATGAGCTAGACACCATCCCAACGAGAGACCTAAAGGAAATTGCACACCCAATAGCCCCAACAGTAACAGCAATTATCAATAAATTCCCTTGAAGAAGGGGAGATCCCAGTCAAATTAAAGACAGCAACAATCAAACCTATACTAAAAGAAAAACCTGAACCCAGATGACTTGAACAACTACCGCCCAATTTCAATTCTACCTCTTCTAGCAAAATGACAGAGAAAACCATTCTAAAACAACTCAATGAACACCTAGATAACAACAAAATTCTACATCCCAATCAGCACGGCTTCAGGAAAAAAGTCAGTACGGAAACGTTAATGCTCAATCTATCAAACAACATACTAAGAGGCTTTGAGAACTAAAGAGGCCATCTTCTAATACTCCTTGACCTTTTCGCAGCATTTGACACGGTTGACCACAAAAGGCTAATATCCAGTCCAGCAAACATAGGATTCACTGATAAAACCCTGGACTGGTTCATCTTGTTCTTAAAAGACAGATTCTTCAAGTATCCATCAACAACAACTCATCTGAAGCAATACCACTTGAAACAGGAGTACCACAAGGATCTGCTCTCTCGGCTACACTCTTCAATATATATCTAATCCCACCATGCCAACTACTAACTAGCATTGGAGTAACATACTGGGGCGGATTTTAAATGCCCTGCGCGCGTAAATCCGGGCGGATTTATGCGCGCAGGGCCCTCGTGCGCCGGCGCGCCTATTTTGCATAGGCCGCCGGTGCGCGCAGAGCCCCGGGATGTGCGCAAGTCCCGGGGATTTGTCAAAGGGGCGGGGAAGGGGCATGTCGGGGGCATTCCCGAAATGATGCGGCATTTTGGAGGCGTGCCGTGGCGTTTTGGGGGTGGGCCCAGGGGCGTGGCGCCAGCCTGGGGGCATGGTCGAGGCCTCTGGACCAGTCCCCGGGTTGGGTGATGGTGCGCCAGCAGCCTGCTGGCGCACGCAGATTTACGTCTGCTTTTAGCAGGCGTAAATCTGCCAACAAAGGTAAAGGGGGGGGTTAGATAGGGCCGGGGGGGTGGGTTAGGTAGGGGAAGGGAGGGAAGGTGGGGAAGGGCGCGCGCAGGTTGCACAAATGTGCTCCCCGTTGCACGCGCCGACCCCAGATTTTATATGATACGCGTGGCTACGCGCGTATCTTATAAAATCCAGCGTACTTTTGTTCGTGCCTGGTGCGTGAACAAAAGTACGTGATCGCGCAAATTTAGAAAATCTACCCCACTATATGTACGCAGACGACATACAACTCCTTATTCCAATCTTCTCCAACATAGAAGATGCTCTATCATTAGCAGCCTCTCACCTAGATGCAATCAGGAATATGCTAAACCACCTAAAATTATGTGTAAACGTGTGCAAAACAGAATGCATTCTAAAAGAAAGAACAAACTCAGGACAAAAAACCACCCCAGTCCTTCACATAGATAACATCTGCTTACAACTTAAAGATAATGTAAAAGATCTGGGCATTTGGACTGACAGTGAACTAAGTTACAAAAAACACATTGCATTAAAAACAAAAGAAGGCTTCTATAAACTACAAATTCTGAAACATCTAAAACCAATGCTATACCACCAAGATTTCAGGACAGTACTTCAATCCCTAATTTGCACCAGCCTACTGCAACTCCACTCTTGTTGGGTTTACCGAAAGTGACCTTAAAACCACTGCAATTGCTGCAGAATGCAGCAGCTAGAGTCCTACGGGCAAAAAGAAAACAGAACACATCACCCTGTGCTCAAAAGTCTACACTGGCTTCCGGTGGAAAAACACAAATTGAATTCAAAACACTAACAGTACTACACAATGCAATATACAAAGTAGGGATGTGAATCCTTTTGAACGATTAAAATTATCGTCAGATAATTTTAAAATCGTCCAAAATCGTTAGAGTGCACAATACAATACAAATGCCCCCGATTTATCGTCAGGGGCATTTGTATTGTATCGTTAAATAGGGCGTGGGAAAACCGGCACACCAAAACATCCCTAAAACTCACCCCGAACCTTTAAAAACAAATCCCCCACCCTCCCGAACCCCCCCAAAATGTTTTAAATTACCTGGTGTCCCGGCAAGTCTTTGATGAGCTGGGACACCAGTCCACAGCTGCCTCGGAACTGCTCCATCTCTGCCAGGGTTCTCATACTCTGGCTGAGTACACTGTGGAATTTCGCACCTTGCCCTCTGAACTGGACTGGCGGGATGACAGCCTGCAGAATATCTTCCTAGAGGGTCTGGCCTCCAGAATAAAAGATGAACTGGCAGCTCAGAGTTGCCTGAGGAGTTGGAAGTGCTCATTGACCTGGTGGGCCGGATCGACCGGCACTTCAGCACCTGAATGCCGAATGGTTCCTCTGGCCCCATCCTTCTCCCGTCCGCTGATCTCCCCAGTTGCCACTGAGTCCCCCCAGGGCCACAGCAAGGAGCTTATGCAGTTAAGCCGAAGCCATTTAATGCTCGTCTTCATTGCTGAGGCAACCCGCACCTAAGTTCTGCCGGCCCCGGTACCCAAGGGCTCAACCTGCAGGGAACGAGGGCTGGTATAGGTGAAGCTCCAGCTGGGTTGACCTCACCTTCACCACCTACCGGTGATGGGAACCACTGAGGGCCTTCCCTCTGTGGTAGCGCTAACACCTGTTCCGGCTCAAGGGTCCACAAACATAACATTAATAGTTTCATATAACATGAAGACTATTACCATCCAGGTTCTCAATGCCCACTATTTAGTCTAATCATTAACTACCAACCACCTTTCTCATTATAAAGTCTATATTTTTATTCAAAATTATTTTTTTTAAATAGTTGATAGTAAATTATGCAGAAGTAGTGCTCCTATATTCTTCTAATATCAATTCATAAATAATTTGGTTCCATTAATTTTTCCAGTGAGCATTTCAGGTGAAAAATAAGAGGATTTGGAGTATTGGCACTATAGAAAAGAATGAAAATTTCCCCTTACGAAGGATTTGATCTGAAATGTGGCTTTGTTGAAATGGCAGTAATCTATTAAGTCTTGATGCCGACTTCTAATTGTGCATTTTGATGCTGTCTTTTAAGCTTGATGCTAGAACATTGTTTTTTTATGAATTGATAGGAGAATATAGGAGTGCTATTGCTGCATAATTTACTATGAACTATTTTTTTTAAAAAGTTCAAAAAAAGTATAGACTTTATAATTAGGAAGGTGGTTGGTGGTTAATGACTAGAACAACTAGTGGGTATTGAGTACCTGGATGGTAACAGCCTTCATGTTGTATGAAACTATCAACCTCGTCTATAAAACTTTGATTTAAAATTGGTTAAAAACATTTTTTATATAGTTTTGTTCATTTCAGGAAGTATTAAGGAATGATACTAATTTTACATGAGTTAATTTCATTACATTCCTTGTGGTTATTTTTTGAAATGGTACGCAACTTGCTAAGGCATTTGCATGAATTTTTTCTGACTTTAACAAGTATTTTTCCATGTGTATGGCTTTTGTTTTTCCTGTTGATTCAGGTGAGATGAGCATGTGTTTCAAAAGCATCCTAATGAGATTGTGAGGTGATTGAAGAGTGAACAGGCTTCTTTTTTTTTTTTTTTTTTGCTTCTTGCCTTCGGGCTTGTTGGCATCACAAAATATGCATGTTCTCTGCAGTTTCCCTGACAATTTCAGATGTTGCTGGCATCAGTTAAGTACCTTTGTATTTTGGAAAAGGGATAATAAGAAGATAATGAGTCTTATGCATGGGGACCTGAGGCAGTTGGTACATTCCACCATTTGGAGTAGGGCAGGCCTGAAATACCTAGGTGTTTAGAATAAGGGGCTGAGAAACAGGAAAGCCAGATTTCAAATTCCACCCTCCCATTAATGCTACTTGTGACCTTTGGGAAAGTCATTTAATCCTCCTTTGCCTCAGGTACCCAATCTAGGGTAGAAGCTGCCAACTGTACCTGAATTGAGTCTCAACTTGAGCACAGGTTTGGAAAGGAAGTAATTCAATTCAAATCCAGATATGGTCATGTACATCCAGTTTGTGTTATGGCTAGCGTCAGTCTCGAGCAAGCACTCAAGGCTTGGCATACCAAGGCTCTCTAGGTGGAAGAGAAGTGAGGTGTGCCCTTGCAGTGGTGAAGACGGTCCAAGTCCAGGCCACTCCGCCGACCTACACGCCCCGGGAGACCACACTATTATGGTGGTCTCTGAACAGTCCTCTGACCATTCCCAGCCCTTTAGGACCTGCCGCAGGGAGCAGCAGAGGTGGCAGGCCGGATGGAGGTCAGGTTGGCACAGGCCTGAAGCAGAGAAAACAAGACCTTGGAACTTGGAGCAAAGCACAGAGGAGTTCAGGATGAAGACAGGAACAAGAGGGATGAGCAGGACCCTCAGGCGCCCTACCAATCCATTGCCAACGGGCGGCCCCAATGGACGGTCACGGACCACACTGTCTCCTTCGCATCCTACACAGCCAACAGGCTGGTCGCAGACCACGAGAAGAGCGGGAGAAGCTCGGGAAGTCACTCTGCACAGGGTAGTGGAAACCCCTCGGGTCCTCCAGAGTTGGAACTAGGAATCAGAAGCAAGAGTCTAGGAACTCGGAACAGAAGCAGGAACTCTTGGAGGCATGGGTCCCACATCCTGGAGCATCAGGACTGGAACATCAGGAGCAAGCAGGAACATCAGGATTGGAGCAAACAGGAACATCAGGAAGTCCAAGGGAGACATAGCCTAAGAAGACTAGCGCCATTGCCGAAGCAAGGACAGAGTGTAGAGGAAGTCCATTTATAGGACAGGAACAAGCAACTCCCTGGGAGGAGTTCAGATAGGCCACACCTGGCTGGCCCTATAACTGGAGAAAAGAGCTGCGGGCCGACCCCTAGCGAGAAGGGCATGGCCCAAACCAGGAAGTCCAGGCAAAAACTGAAGCAGGCCTCAGGCAGGCCCCGAGGACGTCAAAAGCCTCCCAGGCCATGAAGCAAAAGCTGGGCAACCAGATCAGGTGAGACCCCGGCTTCGGAGCGGCCTCCAGAGAAAGGTGAGAGGCCTCCCGTAGCTCCAACTATGGAAGGAATTGTAACAGTTTGCCTATTTAGCCTCCTGAATAACTCCTGTTTTAGCTTTGAATTGCAAATACATTTATGCACAGTCCAACTGGGAAAGCTCCTTTCTGGCCTCTAAATGGGTGAATCATCCCCAATCTATGGCTCATTCTCACCTAAGGAAGGGCAGTTCTCAAACACTAGTTTGAGAACTGTTTGGGCAGTTTTCGTTCTTCTGTTAAATTACTATCATCTCTTCACTGTTCCAAGTTGTATTACGTCCCTGTTATATTGTAACTGCTACTTTTCTGTTGCACCTGTTAATGTTATTATTAATTTCCCTTTCTGCACACCTTGTTTATTGTAAACCGGCATGATGCGATCCCATCGCGAATGCCGGTATAGAAAAAACTCAAATAAATAAAATAAATAAATAGTTAGAAATATATCATTTATTCTGACAAAAAGTAATTCACCCACAACTTATTTGTTCACTTCTATTACTACTTTACAGTAGAAATGAGTTCTATGGAGCTTTACAGTTCATCAGAAAAAGTAGCCCAAAGGTGATGATTAATAAGAAGCTATAGGAAATGTATAGAGAGAAGAAAAGGAAGAAAATGAGGGAAAAACAGATTCAAGTAGATTTTCAAAGCCCTACGCGCGGCCAAGCCTGGAGATATGTGCATGATTTGGAAGCGCGCAGACCGCATGAATTTTAAAAGGTCCGCGGCCACGTGCGTATCTCCCAATGCATGTATTACAAAGGTTTTGAGCAAAAGGGGCAGGACATGAGCAGAGTATGGGTGGGATGTGGGCAGGGACTGGGCAGAGCCTAGGTGGGGCCAGGACAACACCATGATCAGTGTCGCGCACAAGCGTGCACCGGGATCCCTCAACTGATTAACTTGCTTCTGCTATAGACTGCATGTAAGTACTGAAATAAAAAAAATGAAGGTAGTCAGTAGGGTTTTAGGGGTTGGGGCTAGTAGGGTAGGGTGTTTAGGAAGTCCGTTTCTTTACTGGGGTGAATTGGGAGGGAACAGAGAAATAGGCTTAATGTATTGCCGCACATAACGGCTAAAATTTCTCCATTTATGTGCGCAATTCGCGCATCGATATAAAATCATGAATGCATGTACATATGGGTAGCCAATGTGCGCATGACAGCAAATGCATGCACATGTCTGCGTGCGCAGGTATGAAAATCCACCTCATTGTGTTTATAGGGAGGATAACTTTCAAACCTATTTTCTTTCTGGATTTGCGCACATAAGTCAATGAGCAGAAATTTATACTAGTATTTTATAAATTGTGGAGCAGGTTGCTGCCTAGTTTATAAAATACAGCATAGTTTAGCTGTGAAAGTAAGTCCATACATTTTAGTATGCGTGAATATTTGAAATGTGTTGAAAGTGCGAACTTTCTCTACCTTTTTTATACATATACACATGAATATTTTGCCTGTGAAAAAAACCCAACATGTATCTTTAAAACCCTGAATTATATGCAGGCATAGGTATATTTTAAAATATATGCATGTATTTGAAATCACCAATTTGCCAATAACTCTCCAGTTCAACCAGTCCATCTCCAGTTCACTAACACCCTCCTAGTACTTCGCCCTGAACTCCCCCAGATCATACCCAGACCTCAAAAATAGCATGTACCTCATAGCCCCAACCTGGAATACCCATAAACCACCCCTTTTTTGCCTACATGAATGTGCACATAAAACCGAAACTATGTGCATACTTTTGTTGTTTATAAAATAGCATGTAAAAACATGAAATAACAAAAAACCTCAAGTGTGGACAACGTAAGTGAGGAAAAACAACAAGGACCCCATACAGTGAAATCACTGTAATAGGTAACCTTCATAGTAATTTTCTATCATGTAAATGCCTAATGCTGCAAATTGAATCTGCTATGCATTTAACGGTGTCTGGTTATAATCATTGGTCAACTATACAAAGCAATTATAAATTCACCGAAAACAGGCCATATATAGTCTTTCAACCCAGCTCACTAATTCTATTAAGAAGTAATGGAACAACATTCTAATGCAAATCTTAATTTTTTATTCATTCGAAGAGATTCTTCACCAGTGGAAGCCCGAGATCCCCCTAGGAGGAGCACTTGGGGATCCGAGCCACTTGGACTTAGGCGCGGTCACCTGGAGACGAGAGTCCGAAGAGAGTCCCGGAAGTCGAGAGTCAAGAGAGCAGTCAGAGCCAGTAGACCAACAGATCTTCACCACTGGAAGCTCAAGGTCCCCCCAGGAGGAGCTCTTGGGAACCCGAGCCGCTTGGACTTAAGTGTGGTTACTTGGAAGAGGGTGTCCTAATAGAGGTCCAAGTCAAGGCCAGCAGCAAAGCGACAGTGACGTGGAAACATACCAGGAGTCTGGGCAGGTGGCAGGCAGCAGAACCAGAGACAAGCCAGGAGTCAAAACAGACAGCGAAGAAGAATACCAGAGAATGAACCAAGGTCAGGAGCCAGGAAGACGAGCCAACGAGAAGCAGGAACAGAGTCAGGCAAAGACGGGATGTTACAGGAACAAGGCTGGAACGGAGCAAGAGTCAGGAACAAGCTGGAATAGGAAGAAGGCTGGAATGAAGCAGGAGTCAGGGATAAGCTGGACAGGAACAAACAACTAGCTACTCAAGCAAAACGACCCGTTGCAAGGCAAAGAAGGAAGCTGATAACCAGGCTTAAATACAGGAAGGCATCTGACGTTATCTCTTAGGGCAGAGCCATCTTTCCTGCACTGATCCCTTTAAATTGCCAGCCCCTACACACGCACGCATGCACCTAAGGGGCAGGCCCAAGAGCTGGGGGTTGGCGGCGTCTCCCTCGTGAAGGGAGCGCCGCTGCCGGACTCACACGGGGACCACCATAGTCAGCCAGAGAGCATCGCAGAAGGTAAGGGGACCGGCTGCGGACCCCCGTGGGCCGGAAACGCAACAATACCCCACTCCTACACCCCTTCCCCAGGGGCCTGGGCTTGGCAGGATGATCCAGATGGAACTGGCGGAGAAGATTCTTGTCCAGAATATTGGAGGAGGGCTCCCACATGTTCTCCTCAGGACCACAACTCTCCCAATAGAGAAGATACTCCCATCTCTTGTGGAAGAACCGTATGTCTAGGACATCCCCTACTTGATAGATGGTCTCCTCTTCTGCTACAGTCTTGACGGGTTCAGGAGGTTTGTTATGGAAGATAGATAAGACTAGAGGTTTCAGCAGAGACACGTGAAACATGTTGTGAATACTCAAAGTGGACGGAAGGTGTAGGCGTCAGGGATGTGCAGAGCAAAATTTTATGTTCATATTTTTTATGTCCGAAAGGGGGTCCCACTTGCGGCCAATATGGACATAAAAAAAATCCAATGAGTTGGGTATATGTACATATGTGCAAAAAAAAAAAATTAAACCCCCTCACCCTCCTTAATCCCCCCCCCAGACTTACCACAACTCCCTGGTGATCGAGCGAGGAGTGAGGACGTCATTTCTGCAATCCTTGGCGAGAAGCATGTGACGTCGGTGGCACGTCGAGTGACGCGGCGTCACGTGATTCCCGGCTCGTTCGCGCCGGACGGCTCGTTCGGCCCAAAAAGAACTTTTGGCCAGCTTGGGGGGGCCTCCCCCCACAAGCTGGCCAAAAGTTCCTGGAGGTCCAGCGGGGGTCAGGGAGCGATTTCCCGCCGCGAATCGTTTTCGTACAGAAAATGGCGCCGGCAGGAGATCGACTGCAGGAGGTCGTTCAGCGAGGGTTCCGGCGCCTCGCTGAACAACCTCCTGCAGTCGATCTCCTGCCGGCGCCATTTTCCGACGGAAAATGGCGCCGGCCATACGCATATGGCCGGCACCATTTTCCGTACGAAAATGATTCGCGGCGGGAAATCGCTCCCTGACCCCCGCTGGACCTCCAGGAACTTTTGGCCAGCTTGTGGGGGGCCTCCTGACCCCCACGAGACTTGCCAAAAGTCCAGCGCGGGTCCGGAAGGACCTCCTGCCGTCCAATCGTGTTCGTCTATGGCCGCCGCCATTTTTCGGCACCATTTTGGAAAATGGCACCGGCTGAAGACAACAAGATTCAGGAGCAGGAGCCCGTTCCGGACCGCTGCCGTTCCGGACCGCCGCTGGACCCGCAGGTTATTTAAGTCATTTGGGGGGGGTTCGGGAGGGTGGGGGATTTAATTTAAAGGGTCGGGGGTGGGTTTTAGGGGGTTTTAATGTGCCGGTTTTTCGATTTTTCGATTTTTCGATTTTTCACGATTTTTCACGATATTTTACCCCCCCAAACGGCAACAATACGATTCCCTCCCCCTCCCAGCCGAAATCGATCGTTAAGATGATCAAGGACACGATTCACATCCCTATCCTATTTCATTAGCTACCTGATAAGAAAAGAAGTCTGCACCTGTTTAGCAGAAAAAGAAGACAAATGTGAGGGACTGGAAGTGCAGTAATTTCAATGTCTTCCGTGATGTGTGCTCTATACTCAGTCTTGCTACTCACATGCCTGTGGTGGCTGCATTGTTTCTGCTCCTCATTTGCCATGGGATTCAGATTAAGTCTGGGGAGGTAGAATGGTAAGAGGTGAGAAGAATTAAAACGAGTGGAGATAGGTGGTAAGAATGAACAAGAGCAGGGAGGAGGGAGATTGGGAAAAATAAAGATAAACAATGAAAACAAGAAAGGGAAGCCAGATGGATTGGTGATATGTGTGAAAGGGAGCAAGTGAGTGGGAGAGATATGAGGTTTGGGGTGATCCAGAGAGAGGAAACTGAAAGGTAGGAAAGTATTGGGGAAAAGAGTCAGGAAGAGCGAGAAGAGCACGATATGGGGAGAGGGAGGGCTGATGTCCAGGGAAAAAGAGTACAGACCTCAGTGGTGTCAATGAGGAATGAAGTAGAGAAATTGAAGCATGGAAAATAGAGAGATATTGGATGAGCAAGAGAGAAGAGGAAGAGAGAAAAAGTGTTGGTAATGATGGGAGAGAGATAGCTGGAGATATGTCCCGATTTCTTGAAAGCTAGTAATCCTACCACACCCCCCACGAACCTTTCTCCCTGCCCTCCTTCACTAGTATCTTCTCCCTGGGGGATTGGGAGTAGGTGAAAGGTGTAAGTGGATGAAAGATATGTGAGTGTTTGGATATGTGATGCACTTTTGTTCACTTACAAACTCCCGCATTGCTCATTTTTGGCTGGAGGGGACTAGGAACCTTGCCTGACTTGCTGCCTTCATTGCCACAGTGCAGAACAAAATAGAAAGTAATCCTTGCTCCATGGGCCAGATCTGGGCTGCAGGCAAGGATGGTACTGTGGGCAGAAAAATCTTGTTCCACGGACCAGATGCCACCAGTGAGCCACAGTTTGTGAACCTCTGCTTTTAAAAAAAATGACCTAAATGACCTAATGAGAATAATAAAAAATAAGTATTGGCAAATTATATATGAAATATTAATATGGATGGCCAAGGGAGAATCTGAGGAGAAATTGCCAACAAAGCATTTTCAAGAACACCAAAAACAAGAAGCCTGTGAGGGAGTCATTTGATCTGGGGGGTGCTCAAAGATTAGGCCATAGCAGAAAACTATAAGAATTCTTTGCTTTGGTGTTCACTGTAGTGGATGTTAGGGAGATACCCACACAGGAACCATTCTTTCTAGATGATGAGTTAGAGGAAATGAAACAAATGATTGTAAATCAGAAAGAGGAACTAAAGCAAATTGATTCATCTAATCAATAGAAAATCATCAGGATCAGATGATTTACTGCAGAGTTTTGAAAAAATTCAAATATAAGTCACTCACCATGTCCTTCCTCAGCGTCCTTATCCCTGCAGGACTTGCAGCAGAGCTCCCGACAGGGCTCCGCATCTTCGGCTGTCTCGGCCCCGCCCCTAGGTGCACGCGCGGCCGACATCCAGTCTTTTAAAGGGACAAGCGAGGGAAACCTGAGGGAAGTGCGTTCGGATGACATCACCAGAGCCCTGTATATAGGGCAGGGGTCAGTCTCCTGATCCCTGCCTTGGCAATCAGGTCGACACCGTTGGTATGCTAGTTTGCCTCATCCTGTTCCAGTGTCTCCTGTTCCAGTGTCTCCTTGTTCCAGTGTCTCTCCATTCCCGGTGGCTCCTTGTGTTCCTGTATCCTCCTCAGGTAGTACCCCCAGCACAACAGTTGTCCTGCTAAGATCACCCAAGAGCAAACTAGAAAATCATGCATGAATCATACATGATACAGTCCTGCATAGAAGGTTTGTGAATAAAATGAAAAGCTTGGAAGTGAGCGCCAAGGTGGTGACATGGATTACCAACATGTTGACTGATAAGAGATAGTGTTTAATGGTAAATGGATCCTACTCTGAAGAGACAACGGTGTTAAGTGGAGTGCCACAGGGATTGCTATTGGGACGGGTTCTGATCAATATCTTTGTGAGCGACATTGAGGAAGGGATACAAGTTTAATTTTGTCTATTTGCAGATGATACTAAGATCTGCAACAGAGTGGACAAACCTGAAGGCATAGAGAAAATAAAAACTGATTTAAGAAAGCTTGAAAAGTGGTTGAAGATTTGACAGCTAGGATTCAATACCAAGAAGGGCAGAGTCTTGCATCTAGGATGCAGTAATCCAAAAGAGCTATATGTGATGGGGGTGAAAAACTGGTGTGTACAGGCCAGGAAAGGGACCTTGGGGAAATAGTGTCTGGTGATCTAAAGATGGCAAAGCAATGTGACAAGGTGATAGCTAAAGCCAGAAATCCATACTGGGCTGCATAGAGGAATATCCAGTAAGAAAAAGGAGGTGATAATGCCCATGTACAGATCCTTGGTGAGGCCTCACCTGGATTATTGTGTTCAGTTCTAGAGCCCATATCTCAAAAAAGATAGAGGCAAAATAGAGGCAGTCCAGAGAAAGACAACCAAAATGGTGTGTGGTCTGTATCGGAAGATCTATGAGGAGAGGCTGAAGGATCTAAATATGTATAACTTGGAAGAGAAGAATTGCAGGAGAAATATGATACAGACCTTCAGATACCTGAAAGGTTTTAATGATGTATGAACTTCAAACCTTTTTCACTGGAAAATAATTTTCTATTTATTTTATTATATTAAAAAAAGACTTATTACTTGTGCCCTCCAAGTATGGGGCAGGTTACAAATAGTACAATCATAACAAAACAACAGAAAAAACAAAACATATAAAACACTTATATGTTAAGATCCGGAAGTGGATCCTTAGGCCGACCGTCGTTGGAAAGCGGTCGGGAGGCAGATACGCACAGCCGAAGACAGATCTTCACCTGGAAACCTGTGACGCCCCCAGAGGAGCTGTAAACGCCCGGGTCGCTAGGACTTAGGTGACTTCGCCCTGGAAGTCCGAGGTCCCCCCAGGAGGAGCCCGTAGGGACCCGGACCGCTGGGACTTAGGAGAGAGGCTGGCATGGAAGAAATCCCGGACCGGAACTGGAACAAAACTAGAGGCAGAAGAAAGGGTGAAGACGAACCGTGGACAAGGCAGGCAGCTGGAGTCAGAAGCGAGAAGGCAATCCGTGGTCGAGGCAGGCAGCAGGGATCAGAAGCGAGAAGACAATCCGTGGTCGAGGCAGGCAGCAGGAATCAGAAGCGAGAAGACAATCCGTGGTCGAGGCAGGCAGCAGGAATCAGATACAGGAACGCTGAAACTGGCAAGCAGGAACAGGAGCACCTGGAACAGCAACTAATCCTCAAGGAGTGACCGCGTTGCAAGGCAAAGCAGGAAGGGCTGGTGCCGACTTAAATTCCCCGCCGGTGCTGACGTCAGCCAGGGGGCGGTTCAGCACATCCAGGTGCTGGACCGTCAAAAGCCCGACCCTCGCGCGCGCGCGTTCCCCTACGGGGGAGGAGTCATCCGCGGGGCTCGGCGGCGTTGTCGGCGTCTCCCACGAGGTGAAGCTGTCGCCATGCGGCCAGGCCGGCCTCGGATCCCGCGGCTCGCGGCAGGACCCCGGACCCCGCTGAGGAGGTAAGGACCCGGTCGCTAACGCGGCGACCGGGGCCGTAACAGTACCCCCTCCCTTATGCCCCCTCCGCAGAGGGCCTGGCTTTCCGGGATAGTCCTGATGGAATTGAGTTAGCAGTGATTTGTCCAAGATGTTCCGAGCCGGCTCTCAAGAATTCTCCTCGGGGCCGCAACTCTCCCAAGCCAAAAGGTACTCCCAGCGACGGGCGTGGAAGCGTACATCCAGTACTTCCCGTACTTGATACGTGGGCTCTCCAGTAGAAGAAGAAGATAGTGCATCAGTAGTTGGTCGATGGAACCGTGAGAGCACCACAGGCTTCAATAGGGAAACGTGGAACACGTTATGTATGCGGAGAGAAGAAGGAAGACGAAGTCTATAGGATACCAATCCTATTCGCTCTGCTATTTGAAAGGGACCGCAGTATCTAGGTGCCAACTTACGAGATCGGTTAGGTAGCTGGAGATTTCTGGTACTTAACCATACCTTGGTACCCAGTAGAAACACTGGCGCTGGACGTCGGTAGCGATTGGCGTTTCATTGAGTTCTCTCCGCGACAGTGGAAAGTCTTTGTTGTATTATTTTCCAGAGATGATGGATCTGATGGGCTACTGTCAGTGCAGCTGGTGAAGGAACGGTAATTGGAACAGGTACTGGAGGTCTCGGATGGCGACCAAACACTATCTGAAAAGGTGTTTGTCCAGTAACCGAATGGGTATGGTTATTATAGGCGAACTCGGACCAGGGAAGAAGGGGAACCCAGTTAGTCCCTTTCTCGGAGATGAAGCTTCGAAGGAAAGTTTTCAGTGACCGATTCATGCGCTCAGTTTGTCCATTACTCTGAAGATGAAAAGCAGTGGACAAATTTAGCTGTACCCCAAACTTCCTGCAGAGGGCACGCCAGAAACGGGCAGTAATTGCGGACCTCTGTCGGATACTATGCTTTGCGGTAGACCATGGGCCCGAAAGATGTGTTGCGTGAATAGGATCGCTAGTTCAGGCGCCGAAGGCAGTTTGGGCAGCGGTACCAAATGAACCATTTTAGAAAAGTGATCCACGGTGACCCATATCACCGAATTACCCTCAGATGGCGGCAGGTCCACTACAAAATCCGTGGCGATGTGGGTCCACGGTTCAGTGGGTATGGGTAGTGGCTGTAGAAGGCCCCAAGGTCGGCCACTAGGAGGTTTTTGTCTTGCACAGACCGGACATGAATCCACATACAGGCGTACATCTTGTCGTATCTTGGGCCACCAGTAGTAGCAGTTAAGAAGATTGAGTGTCCTTTCTCTTCCGGCGTGACCCCCGGAGAGGGAATCGTGAGCCCAGGCGAGGACTCTCTTGCGATCTCTGCGAGAAACCACTACTCGCCCTAGAGCAGACACTGTGGTACTGGCGACTTGGATCTTGGCAGGATCAATGATGTGTTGAGGGGAATCTTCTTTTTCCTCCCGCACTTCGTAACGGGACAGGGCATCCACCCGGACGTTCTTCGAGGCTGGACGATATTTCAAGACGAAATCGAACCGGTTAAAGAAAAGTGACCAACGTGCCTGTCTGGGATTAAGTCATTGGGCTTGATTCAGGAACTCTAAATTTTTATGATCCGTGTAAATGGTTACAGGGTGACGAGACCCCTCCAGCCACTGTCTCCACTCTTCCAGTGCCAGTTTAATCGCTAGCAACTCCTTATCTCCTATTCTGTAGTTGCCTTCAGCTGGGGTAAACTTCTTGGAGAAGTAGGAGCAGGGTAGTAGATGTCCGGAACTAGAGTTCTGAGACAGGACTGCCCCCACGGCTATATTAGAGGCGTCCACCTCGACAAAGAAAGGCCGTGTCGGGTCCGGATGTCGTAAACAGGTATCCTGGAGGAATGCCTCTTTTAAGTCTTCAAAGGCTTTACAAGCCTCTTTAGGCCATACTCGAATGTCTGTGCCCTTCCTGGTCAGGGCGGTTAGTGGTGCCACCAATCGAGAATAGTGAGGAATAAAGTGTCTATAGAAGTTTGCAAACCCTAGGAAGCGTTGCAGAGCCTTCAATCCCACCGGATGGGGCCATTTCCTGATGGCGGACACTTTGCTGGGATCCATACGAAATCCGGTTGCTGAGACAATATACCCTAAAAAGGGCAAAGACTCTTGTTCAAAGAGACATTTCTCAAATTTTGCATATAAATGATGATCCCGCAAGATCTGGAGCACTTGTCGAACGTGTTGTCGGTGGGAGGTCAGGTCTGGAGAGTGAATGAGGACGTCATCCAAATACACAATTACGCATGTGTGCAGTAATTCCTGAAGAATCTCGTTCATTAAGTGTTGAAACACAGCGGGGGCATTGCACAGCCCGAATGGCATCACTAAGTATTCATAATGCCCGTCCCGGGTGTTGAAAGCAGTCTTCCATTCATCCCCGGGACGGATACGAACCAAATTGTAAGCCCCACGGAGGTCTAGTTTAGTGAAAACTCGGGCTCCTTGGAGTCTGTCTAATAATTCAGGAATTAAAGGAAGCGGGTAGCGATTCTTCTTAGTGATGGCATTGAGCCCACGGTAATCTATACACGGCCTCAAGGAACCATCCTTTTTTGCAACAAAAAAGAAACCCGCCCCTGCGGGAGACTTCGAAGGCCGGATGAACCCCTTAGCGAGGTTCTCAGTGATATAGTCCGACATAGCCCGGGTCTCGGGCTGAGACAAGGGATATACTCTTCCCCGAGGAGGAGTGGAGCCTGGAAGCAGTTCTATCGCACAATCAAAGGGGCGATGCTGTGGTAACAGTTCCGCCTTCTCTTTGGAAAAAACATCCGCGAAGTCTGCATACGGATCATTCTTCTCCCACATAGGAGATGCCCAATTCAGTGCCCGCCCATCTAGCAGCGAAAAGATATAAGCCACCTTGACACCATCCGATGGGAATTGATTGGGCAGGAGAGCAAATCGCACAAAGCATTGGTTTAAAAAACCACGGCAAGCCTTGGAATCCCCAGAGTATCGGGATGGAGCCGGAAGCTGCGTAGGCGAATGGAGTGTTACCACTGGTACAGGTGCGGGTGCAGGTACAGGAACTGGTGCGTGAGGTTCGACATCCATGCGCGCAGCCAACCGTTCCACGGTGGCAGCCATGGAGTCTAACACCTGTTGTTGTTGAACCAGACGCTGGGCCAGGCCCGGGATGGCCTGCAGGCCGGCGAGATCTGCCGGATCCATGGCCTTGCAAACTGTTAAGATCCGGAAGTGGATCCTTAGGCCGACCGTCGTTGGAAAGCGGTCGGGAGGCAGATACGCACAGCCGAAGACAGATCTTCACCTGGAAACCCGTGACGCCCCCAGAGGAGCTGTAAACGCCTGGGTCGCTAGGACTTAGGTGACTTCGTCCTGGAAGTCCGAGGTCCCCCCAGGAGGAGCCCGTAGGGACCCGGACCGCTGGGACTTAGGAGAGAGGTTGGCGTGGAAGAAATCCCGGACCGGAACTGGAACAAAACTAGAGGCAGAAGAAAGGGTGAAGACGAACCGTGGACAAGGCAGGCAGCTGGAGTCAGAAGCGAGAAGGCAATCCGTGGTCCAGGCAGGCAGCAGGGATCAGAAGCGAGAAGACAATCCGTGGTTGAGGCAGGCAGCAGGAATCAGAAGCGGGAAAACAATCCATGGTCGAGGCAGGCAGCAGGAATCAGAAGCAAGAAGACAATCCGTGGTCAAGGCAGGCAGCAGGAATCAGATACAGGAACGCTGAAACTGGCAAGCAGGAACAGGAGCACCTGGAACAGCAACTAATCCTCAAGGAGTGACCGCGTTGCAAGGCAAAGCAGGAAGGGCTGGTGCCGACTTAAATTCCCCGCCGGTGCTGACGTCAGCCAGGGGGCGGTTCAGCACATCCGGGTGCTGGACCGTCAAAAGCCCGACCCTCTCGCGCGGGGGAGGAGTCATCCGCGGGGCTCGGCGGCGTTGTCGGCGTCTCCCACGAGGCGAAGCCGTCGCCATGCAGCCAGGCCGGCCCCGGATCCCGCGGCTCGCGGCAGGACCCCGGACCCCGCTGAGGAGGTAAGGACCCGGTCGCTAACGCGGCGACCAGGGCCGTAACACTTATAATCAATACAAAGCATGGATATTAAAGCCTGGATAAAAATCAAATTGTAGGGAAGATGTAATAAGGGGTCACAAAATGAAAGTCCAGGGAGGACGACTCAGAATCAATGTCAGAGAGTGTGATGGATGCCTGGAATGCCCTTCTGAAGGAGGTGATGAATATAAAAACAGTCAAAGGAGCATAAGATAAACACTGTGAATTCCTAAAAGCTAGAGGACAGAAATGAAGAAAAATGTGCATGGGGATAACTTACTGGTACAGCAATTACTATACTTAACAGAAGTCATGGAGATTACTACACATAACCAATAAGCCTTGATGCTTTTAATGCAACTGCACAATTAAACTATATGAGTGAAAAAAATATCACCATTCAGCCAAAATTTCACTCAGATATAAAATCACACAATAATTCAAAATTTACTTATTTTAAATTGAAAGACCTCATGTATAGGCACAAAGACTGCACCATGTGTCTTGGTATCTTGCTTCTTATGAAATCATGAATAATCATCGGTCTATAAAAGTCCCACTTCTTAGGCTGATAATGTATATTTTTAAGTCATTTTTTGTTGCAAATCAAATTTACTGAAAGAGATCTACTTATCTTAAATCTGGAGGAATTGCAGTGTTACTTGCATATTTTCATGTGTCCATGCAACTATCTCATCTGAGTGGTGAGATAGTTGCAAGAAGTAATGCAGAGTACAAATAATCTCTTGTTTGCCCAACATTGCTCTTGTCTCTGGCCAACTCCTTCAATGTTTCAAAACACACATTTTCCTCTTCAGGGGTTGATAAATCTGCTGAGAAACTATAGGCATCTGCAGACTGTTACTTTAGTGAAACAATCCCAGCTACATCTAAGGCTTTAGTGAATTTGAGACACTATGGTTTCTGAATGGTCCTTAGATGTGGTTGGGATTGTTTCACTAAAGTGAAATGGATTTATACAACAACCAATGAGGGACCCTACTTTTACGTTAAAGGGTACTGATAAGCATGGGGGTAACTTGCCCAGAGTGGCAATTACTACTCTAGCAGAAGGCATGGGGATTACTGCCCACTTGATGCTTTGATGCAACTGCAGCATTGCTCTCCTCTTTGACGGCAGGAAAGAAAATTGGGAAATAGATTCAGATGACAACCATTATGAACCCTGACTTTTATGATCTGGGGTATGATATGCAGACATAAGGGGGGAAAAAACACAGGACTGCTTCTATGGCCAAGACCATAAGCAAAGCAGATCAAGTAGTACTGTCTGAATATTCAAGAAGGCACATCAACCAGTAAAAATGTTGCTAGCAGTAATATTTTATAGGTTATCATAAGGCCTGGGGATAACTGCATGGAACAGCAGAAACATGGGGGTAACCTGCACCGAGAGTCAGTTACTACCCTTATAGAAAACATAGGGGTAACCTACATGGAGAGGCAGTTACTACCAATAGAAGCTTGCTGGGCAGACTGAATGGACCATTTTGTCCTTTTCTGTCATCATCACTATGTTACAGACTAACATCTAAAGATCTGCAGACCTCTCTCACTGCAGCTGATGTGAGCATCTAAATGTCAGCCATAAGGAAAAAGTCTGAATGGGAATGGTGTTCGTGAGAGAATAGCTAGGAAGGAACCACTTTTCTCTAAAAATAACATTGCTGTCTACCTCAGGTTCAGCAACGAGCATCTGGATGACCCACAAGACATCTGTAATAATATTCTTTGGACAGATGAGTCAAAAATTGAACTTTTCAGTCTCAATAACAAACATTTTGTTTGGAGAAAATCAGACATTGCCTTCCAAAGTAAGAACCTCATCCTGGCTGTCAAGTATGGTGGTGGAGGTACCGTGATGTGGGGAAGCTTTTCTGCATGAGGATCTGGACAGTCTGCATCGTTGATGCAACAATGAATTCAACTTTGTATCAGAAAATTCTAGGCCATCCATCCGTGAGCTGACGCTGAGCTGAAAGCTGGCCATGCAGAAAGACAACTGCAAGAAGCTCTCAAATGTCAGAGATGAAACAGTTCTATATGGAAGAATGGGCCAAGATTGCGCAAAAGCGATGTAAGAGACTGATCCACAGCTACAAAAATGTAGCAAGATATTGCAGCTCAAGGAGCTGCCACAAGTTACTGAATGACAGGTTCACAACTCACATACTTTTGCACACAAGGATATGTATTGTTGAATCTTTTTGTTGAATAAATAATCAAAATATATCCTTTTTTGTCTAAGTAATTTATTCAATAGGGTTGCATTTTCTCTTATCAGGATTCATATTACAATTTAATTATGTGTGAACATAAATTTTGCTAAAATAAAGCCCATATTAGTGGGTTCGCATATGTTTTCTCAACACTGTAGAAACGAGCTTAATTATGCACCATTGGTTCTGCAATACAACTTACAGTTCTAAAAGTCTCAATCTGCTCTTTCACTTCTTTTCTTTCAGTGGTTGCTCATATTTCTTGAACTCCATTGTTATGTCTCCAAAACCATTGCACTTCTTTCATTTTCATAATTATTGTGGCCAAAGCCTCCCCATTCCCCCCTCCTCCCGCCACCACCTTGTTTTCTAAAGTCTTCTGCTACATTCTCCAGTGGCACTCAACATTTTTGCTTCCTTTCTCTCAGTACCGCCTAGTGTCAAAGCACATACTTACAATTTAAATCTCCCATGACATTTATATTCTTATTTCATGACATGAGAGGGTAGCACTATCAGAGGTGAAGATGATCAGCACAGTAACTCCCCGAGGTACTTCGATCATGAAAGGTACAAGTGACGAAATGGGAGCCAACAATCTCACCAATGTTTTCTCAGGAAGGAAAATAAAAGTCAGAAGGAAAAGAAGGCTTTCAAAATAATTATATTTCTTTTCTTCTTATAGTTGGCCAATATATTAAAAAAAATTTGATAGCACTATATGTTTTTTATTTTTTGCCCTTTTTCCTTTTATGCTGTTCAGCAGTCTGTGCCACCCCTCTCTCACCTGATGACCTACTAGGGCAACTCAGCAACCCAAGGGATGGAGAGGTTGTGACCTCTGAGGAATGCCAGTCATTCACTAGTAAGGTGGTCTATAATACAAACTGGGTCAATGGTGCTGGTCTGATAGCATTATAATTTTAACTGTCACATGACTAGAAGTTAAAAACAGTCCCCACATAATAGGGACTATTTTTACCTAAATTTGTGAGGTTACCTCTGTTATAATATGATGCAGTTTTCAGGCCTTATCTTGTACACTAGTTTTTAGGTATATTGTATCTTGTTCTGTTGTGAACCGTTACGATGGACTCCGAGTGACGGTATATAAAATTAAACAAATATTGTAATACATGATACTTGGCAGAAAAGAAGCATGGCCAGTGTCTATATTGTGGCTGCATTTCAGTTCACAGTCAAAAAGAAAAACAAAGCAGAAATGTTCTGATTTCAGCTATGCAATTTTTATGTTCACAGAGTGAATTAGACAGTGAGTTACAAGGGTCAAATCTGGATAAGAGCCCATACTCTGTAACTCAGCATCCGTTCAGAGATAAATCTGGCTCTTAATCAAGGCTGACAATTAGACTGTACAGTTAATATTTTTACAGCTGTTTTATTAAATAACACATACAGAGTATCCAGCCAGGATTTGTTGGAGACACCTCAGGAAAACGAATGATGTAAATAACAGATGGATGTGAAGTGTTCTTCCAAATATGCATAAATATATTCCCATCAGGTTCAATTCACTCAAAATCAAGACTTAGAAATGTATGGTCAAAAGACTTTCAACAAGTTTGTCAAATAAAAATAATTACATAGAATGTTTGAAAGAAAATGCAGCTCAGAGGCCTTGCATATCTTTTAGAAAACCCAATTAAACCCCCTTTAGCTGGCTTTAAGTCCAGCCAACTCTCAAAATTATACAGCACATTATCAGCCTCATCATAATATTCATGTCCCTCATTATCCCTTTTCAGATGTACAAAGTCATTCTCCTGGCATCACTAATATCTGGAGTTGGGTGGATGAAGCGAACTGAGCATGCTCTCCAGTTGTGAGATAAGTTTAAATGATGAGCAAGATGTTAAAATTCCTTGCTCGCACTTCAATTACAACACCACATGTAGGTGAAATCTATAGGCATCAAAGGGGAATTATTAAGAATGATAAAAATAATCATCTTTCATTCTTCTGGAAAAAAATAGAAGTAAATTAAACTAAATGCTATGTGAACCTAATATAATCTCTCTCAAACTCCTTTCCATACTTTATCTTGCTGTCACTCTCTATGAGCAGCATTACTGTTAGAAAATTCTCTTTAGAAACACCTCAGTATTGCACAATGCATCATTTTACCTCAACTACATCCTAGGACAGATTACCCTGATAGCTTCACACAGCACAGAAAGGGTAAAGAGACACGGAAAAGCAAACATAGTCATTCAAAACCACTCATAAGAACATGAATATTTAATTATACTATGTAAAATAATTAGGCTAGACAATGATGTTTCATCACCTACCTTTCCTATATTAAAGGATCTCCCTTCCAATCATTTTGGCTTGAGGGTCAATAAACTGCCTAATTCAGTGCATACTACTTTGTAAAGTCACAATCACAGATCCCTTTCTGGCATCACTGCAGTCAGATGCTGGCTATAGAACTATTGCCATCATGTGGTTTTTCACCATTGCCTGACCGACTATGACAGAGGCTGAAATATCTACACCACAAGCCCTTTCACTAGTTTACTGTTTGGGGCAGTATCATAATACAGAAGAAACTGCTACCCTCACTAGCAATTAGAAGCTTAGCACTTACAACTATCCCCAAACAGCAATAGTTTCTGGATAGTTGTTCTGCACTGTCAATTTTTTTTTAGTCATCTTTGCAAATAAGGCTAAAAGCGGCTTAAGGCAATATTTGTCTTCATGTTTTAGTATATAGTTAATTGTCTGTTCATGGTTTCCTGTGCAGTCATGGTATATATTTAATAAATATAGGGGTATGCTGAATTTCCCTTTTTCTTCTTTCTATGTTGGAGAAGGATAAAGGAAAGTGTGACTCCCTTAGAAAATGCTTTCCAGTGCTACTTGCCCACTGCCAAAAGTGAACAGGAGAGAGGATTCCTATCCTGTAGCAGGAAACTTGGAAACAAGAATCTCCAGGTAGTGGGGATGTAGTATATGAAGTGTGACAGAGTAATCTTTTATGAGATTAATCTGCCCAAAGAGATCCACGAGGGGAAGAGAGAGTGTCACCGAGTAGCATCTCTATAGCAGCCCTATATCACTAGATGTGGTCTACAGTAAACTTATCTTTGGCAGAGGCAAATCCTAGTAACAGTTTCTGTTACAAGTCAAGTGTTGGAGCTTTGTTGGAATTTTTGAATCTCATAAATGAGGCAAACTGACTCATCAGCACTTAAATGTACTGAATATGACTGCAAACTCTGTGTGGCTTGTGCAGTTTGTGGCTGAGCTCCCTGAGGCCAACTTTTCAAAATGATTGAGGGTGCTAAGCTCAACACAACTTATCTTTCCTTAGACACAGTGAAGGAGTTTGTTCAATATTGGGGGGTACTCAAGCACCCACTGCACCTGCAGAACTGTCACCTATGATTCCTTCTATCTCTACACCTGTAGTTTGTGCCTGAGTGTCCTCCTGTTCCTGTTTGCTGTAAACCAGTAGGGCCTTGAAGTAAATCTTCCCTTTGTCAAAAAAGAACACCTCAAACTCTATTTTTCATGAAGGACAATGGAAGAGGGAGAGGTGGGGCTTAATGCAGAAAGGATAACTGTCAATGTGACCTTTTCTTCAGAGTCTTCTGCTTGACATCACAATGTTAACAGTTAATGTGATGTTATTATGCTCTCAATATCTCTTAACATTACATTGTTGTCGTTTACCATTCTCCACCTCTTCCTTTACCTTCATCTGACTGGACGTAATACAACCAATTTCCATATGGTAGCAATTGCAGGTTAATGTTATTTGAACGTATAATGTTCTTCTTTAGTAATTAGATCGTGCTTGAAAGAGGGGAAACAATAGAGAAGCAAAAGTCTCCAATGGCTCTAGGAAGCAGTTGGATAGTCAGCATGGGGAAGCAGCAGTGGGTTGAAAAAACATTTTATTATTAATCTTGTGCTAGGTGTTTTCTGTTTGGGTCAATAAAGTTAGTAATAATGAGGTAGGTGTACATGAAACTAGCAGTGTTATAGCGTGATAGCTAGTGGTGTACATGAGGGTTGATTTAGAGAAGCATGTTTGAGAGTAAACCTGTTACATATGTTATAGCGAAATATAGTACGTTAGATTCTTTGGAAATTTTCTAATAGTGATGATTAGTACCGATTCATAACTCTAAAGTAATTTTCATGATCATAATTTCATATAGGTGATAAAGTGACTCTCATACCATCCCGCAAACTCTTTTGGCATCTCTGCTCTCAAGCCGCATTAGGGATCATCTTTAATCATTGGTCACTGTCTCACCTATGTGTTTTTCAATTTTTTCAATTTTTTGTTTGTTCAATTTTTCTTTTGAATAAAATATTTAAGGCAGAAATACTTCCCTTTCGGGGGATCACAGTCCATGGAGGGTGCAACCCTTCCAGGAAATTCAGAGTGCAGTTCGACGTGCATGTTTCGCGTCCTGTGCTGCTTCAGGAACTCCTCTGACTGTGTGTGTGTACCAGATCTCTCTCTCCCGGATCCGACGAAGTAATATTCACACTCGCGAGGCTAAACTAAAGTGTAACCGAAGACGCTCTGGTACACACACACAGTCAGAGGAGTTCCTGAAGCAGCACAGGACGCGAAACGTGCACGTCGAACTGCACTCTGAATTTCCTGGAATATTACTTTGTCGCGATCCGGGAGAGAGAGATCTCTCCCGAATCGCGACGAAGTAATATTCACGCTCGCGAGGCTAAACTAAAGTGTAACCGAAGACGCTCTGGTACACACACACAGTCAGAGGAGTTCCTGAAGCAGCACAGGACGCGAAACGTGCACATTGAACTGCACTCTGAATTTCCTGGAAGGGTTGCACCCTCCATGGACTGTGATCCCCCGAAAGGGAAGTATTTCTGCCTTAAATATTTTATTCAAAAGAAAAATTGAACAAACAAAAAATTGAAAAAATTGAAAAACACATAGGTGAGACAGTGACCAATGATTAAAGATGATCCCTAATGCGGCTTGAGAGCAGAGATGCCAAAAGAGTTCACAGGATGGTATGAGAGTCACTTTATCACCTATATGAAATTATGATCATGAAAATTACTTTAGAGTTATGAATCAGTACTAATCATCACTATTAGAAAATTTCCAAAGAATCTAACGTACTATATTTCATTATTGACGTGTTCGTTGGTTCTAAGAAAAGGTTAGAGTCTAGTCAATATTACATATGTTATAGCACCACTTATAACCATAAGTGTGATATGCTTCTTTTTTGTGTGATTGTTGCATTGTGTCACAGTGATAAAAGAGTAGACAGGAGTGTTTTTATTTTTTAAAGTATTCAAGATGAATATTGCCCCTTAGATTTTCCAGTATTTATTTGCACATGAAATTATGCTATAATGTTAATGCGTTTGTATGTATGTCGAAAGTACGTGGGATGCAAGTCTGAGCATATGAGGTGTGACTTAAATGAGTATTTGGTTAAAAATAAAAAAGAAAACGTGAATGTCAGAAAAAATAGGTTACATGATGTAGATAAGATTTCATAAGCAGATCTGAAAAGACAAGCGCCACAGTCCCAGGAATATCTGGTGAATATTTACTTTCCCAATTGCTGTTTAGTAAGACACAGATATTTCTCACTATTTGTCCTCTAAAGATCTAGACATAAGGGCAGAGGGGGCCAGGTCACTGGATGCCTACGATAATGTGGGTGCCGGGCTTCGCTTAGCCTCAGATCTGGCATAAGGGAGTTAGGGATGGAGGGGAAGCAGTAGTCCCAAAAAGGGGAGGGAAAGGGGGCGGGGGGGGGGGGGGGGGGGTTTGGCTTCTTCCTCCAGGGTTTGAATAGAAGCAAAGATTGTCTGCCTTGTGACTGGAGTGACCTGAAGGAGCAAGGGGGAGTCTCTTATGGGCTACAAAGGGAGAGAGACATTAGAGTCTCCCACCTTTTGTTTTTCAGCAGCGGCAAAATGCTTTGGTGAATGGCTTCTCCCTCACCTGGTTTTCCTGCCTTTTGGTTTGTTTTTGTAGTGGGTCATCATTTTTTTCCAGGCAACAGTGATGGAAGGTTGCAGCCACCATCGAGTGTATGCCAGCAGTCTGGTGGAGATGGTGAATTCCAAAGGGCTCTCGGCAGCTCGCAAGGCTGCTCCAGTAGTGGGCAGTGGTCTAGCGGGGGGACTCACGATTATGGCAGACGTGTGGGCCAAGGTGTGGGGGGCAGCTGAGGTATTGTACCAGTCATGGTGAGGGTTTCCATGAGAGGGGCTCCAATGCCCCTGGTGAAGCTTCTGATCGCAGCTGCGGTTTGGAGGGTGGTGATTGCATGAAAGCAGCAGGGTGAAAAAGACATCAGGGGAAGGGCCTGGGAGGTTGCAGAAGGCCACAATGCTGATGAGTAGGGGTGTGCATTCGGATTGACCGCATTAGTAAAACGCAACTCATATTTTTTTTTTACTTAAAAAATTGATTCGACATAAACGATCAGATTTCCCACATATCGAACATAGATATGTTCGATATGTGGGAAATCGCGATTGTTGAGCCAAAATAAAAATATAAACCCCCTCACCCTCCTTAATCCCCCCCCCGACTTACCACAACTCCCTGGTGATGGAGCGAGGAGTGAGGACGCCATTTCTGCAATCCTTGGCGAGAAGCATGTGACGTCGGTGGCACGTCGAGTGACGCGGCGTCACGTGATTCCCGGCTCGTTCGCGCCGGACGGCTCGTTCGGCCCAAAAAGAACTTTTGGCCAGCTTGGGGGGCCTCCTGACCCCCCCAAGCTGGCAAGTTTGGCCAGCTTGGGGGGGTCAGGAGGCCCCCCAAGCTGGCCAAAAGTTCTTTTTGGGCCGAACGAGCCGTCCGGCGCGAACGAGCCGGGAATCACGTGACGCCGCGTCACTCGACGTGCCACCGACGTCACATGCTTCTCGCCAAGGATTGCAGAAATGACGTCCTCACTCCTCGCTCGATCACCAGGGAGTTGTGGTAAGTCTGGGGGGGGGATTAAGGAGGGTGAGGGGGTTTAATTTTTTTTTTGCACATATGTACATATACCCAACTCATTGGATTTTTTTTATGTCCATATTGGCCGCAAGTGGGACCCCCTTTCGGACATAAAAAATATGAACATAAAAGTTTGCTCTGCACATCCCTACTGATGAGTGTACCTCAATAGGGAGGACTAGCAAGTAGGAACATGAGCATGCATGTTCATCGCGGACCCCGAGTTCAGCTGTTGACCGGTTGTAGGCTACACATGAGTGGCCAGGAATCCAAGCATGGAGCAGTGAGTGAGCAGCAGGGATGCAAGCCTTCAGAGGCAGCTGGGCTGAGGGACATGTGAGGTCAGATGGTGGTGGTGTTACTGGGGTTTCCAGCTCAAGCGGTTGCTGCTGGCTCTATGGGGTGCCCTGCAACTATGGTGGGGGCAAAGTTTTCACATGGGGATTGGTTTGTGTCAACCCCAAGTTCAAAAGCATCACTGGAACCGGGCTCTGGATAGCAGGTTGGGGTAGATGATTGGGGGATGCTTGGAGATGGAGATGGGGATGGGTCTGAAGGTTGCAGTTGCTTCAGGTTATGGTTCTGGGGCTGGCTACTTCTCGGGTTGTTTTTGGACATCTCAGAGCTGGCAGGGACAATATGCTGAATGATCACCAGCAGGAGCTTCTGAGGTACAAGGAGAAATGCGCCGATGGGGATAGCCGGCGTGGTAGAGGGGATGGGTGGGAGGTGAAGAGGTTTGGACTCCTGAAGGGGTCTGGGCTTCTGGGGAGAGCTGGGGTGGTAGG
This sequence comes from Rhinatrema bivittatum, assembly GCF_901001135.1. Lineage (NCBI taxonomy): Eukaryota > Metazoa > Chordata > Amphibia > Gymnophiona > Rhinatrematidae > Rhinatrema > Rhinatrema bivittatum. Next base: position 43,579 of record NW_021821192.1, on the reverse strand, counting down.
GTGAGGCATATCGTGCAGAGAGTATCTGGTGAGCGAGTTGAACCTATGGGGGATAATGGAGTGGAGACATGAGGGAGCGTACGGTTGTGGTGGGGGAAGTTGTGAGTGGTAGGACAGAGGCGGAGGCTGTTGAGGGGGACAGGGATTGTTAAGAGTGACATCGGGAAAGAGGAAACACAAGCATGGCAGCAGTAGGAGTCATTTCAGACATTCTTCTTCTATGTCTGGGTCTACGTCCTTTATGTCCAGTTCCTTTTCTTCTGATTCTCTGGTTTCAGGTACAGTTGGGACTCAACCAGTAGTGCAGAGTGGGAATAGGGAGGTCCTGGTTTGGGTGGCATTCACTGAACTGTGGGAGTAAGTATCATATTCTTATAGAAATAAAATCCACAAATGGAAATACATTTTTTTATACCAACATTTGATCAAGATATCACATCAGTTTACATTCAGGTACTTTTTGTATTTCTCTATCTCCAGAAGGCTTAAAATCTAAGTTTTTGTACTTGAGACAATGGAGGGTAAAGTGACTTGCCCAAGGTCACAAGGAGTGATAGTAGAACTTGAACCCTTCTCTCCTGGTTTGTAGTCCACTGCTCTAACCACTAGGCTACTCCTCCTCCTTCTGTCTGCTGGAGGGGAGGAGGGGGACACAAAAGGAGAAAAATAAGAAGGGTAAAAAGGAAAGCTTCCAAGGTTTGGACTGGAGGGTGCTGTGAACAATTCTGAATTGGATTCTATGCTTCCTTCATTTAACCAGTGTGGTGGGTCATTATGACTTTTCGTAACACGAGGCATTGCTTGCATATGCAGGCTCAATTTTGGCAGCGCATAAGGATTATTCTGGATGGCTTGGCTCAAGTACAATAAGCCTTTCTTGGATAATATAGAGGAGAATAAGTTTATGTCCTGGGGGATGTAGGAAGTAAACTTATGGCTCACCCAGATGACTAAAAAGGGATCTGCGGGGGGTGGGGGGAAGTCTTCAGGGATGGTATAAGCAGGGCAGGGGAAGTATCTTTATGCCTCAGGAGGGTGTCCTGCTGCTGGAAAAGTCAGACCTGAGTTGTCAGATGTCTATTTGTGCTTCAATTGCTCTGCGTACTTCTTTTCAGACTGCAGATTTAAGCACTTATTTCCAAGTATGGGAGGGTCTCACATGCAGCAACTTAATATACCTGTTGCAGAATGAGGGGGGGGGGGGGGGGAGATGCTGGTGGGATCAAACAGAGTGGTCTTCAGCAGGGCACCTATACCAGTCAGGCTGGGTGGTATGTTGCCTTAGTTGGAGCATTATCTGCCAAGGACATGGTGGTGCTTTTGTAGGAGGGTTTTAGTTCAGGGTTTACGATTCTTTATACAGGCCCTTGGATTGGGTGGTGCAGCAACTCAGCCTCAGCTCTTAGAATGAGGGAGGTGGTAGATAAAAGTTTAGCAGGAGAATTGCAGTTGGGTAGAATTGCAGTTCACTTTGATCGCCCTCCATTTCTTTGATAGTGATTCCAAAGAAAGAGCCAGATGTTTCATCTGATTCATAATTTATCTATCCCATAGGGTAGTTCAGTTTATGATTGTGTCCCTCATATTTTTAAGATTAATCAAGTTGGCTTAGGGCAGCCACTGCTATTACTGGCATAAAAGCATGGAATCTATTTAGTTTTTGGGTACTTTCCAGGTACTTGTAGCCTGGATTGGCCACTGATGGAAACAGGATGCTGGGCTTGATGGACTCTTGGTCTGACCCAGTTTGGCAAGTTCTTATGATCTTATGTACATTATGCATCCTTTGATAATGCTGTGCAATTGCTTCACCAGTGTGTTTGGGATGAGTTAATGGTAAGGATGGATATTGAAATGGCATTTCGCTTATTGCCCATCCATCTTGAGAGCTCTCTTTTATTTGGTTTTTAGTTTTGTGGGAAGTTTTACTTTGATAAATAATTGCCAATGGGCTGTTCCATCTCATGCACTTATTTTGAAACCTTTAGCACATTTATACATCTGGTACGGTGCAGGTGTCTGCTTGCCATTGTATAGTACATTATTTGGATGACTTTTTGTTCATACTGTTGGTCCTGTGGCTTCTGAGTCTTGTGCTGAGGTGTTGGCAACTTCTTTTCGGGTAACATTCCCATTGTGAAAGAAAAGATGGAGGGAACTGTTTCCCGTTTGGTGTGGCAATGACATTGTAGTTGCCAGAGACTAAGGTTGCGAAGTTGAGGGAGTTGGTAAATGAGGTTTTGGGGTCTAAAAAGCTTACGTTGCAACAGCTGTAATCACTGCTGGGCAGTTTGAATTTTGCCTGTAGGGTGATACCTATGGGGCAAATATTTTTGTGCTGCATGTCAGCAGCAATTGATGGGGTTCAACAGGCTCATCACCATCTTCACATCACATGGTGCACGAAAGAGGATCTGATTTGGGCTGCATTTTTAGTTGTGTTCAATGGTATGTCGGTTCCAAATCATGTGTTACAGTTTTTCTGATACAGTAGGAGTTGTGGACTTCAGAGTATATTTTCAGAGTTCTTGGTGTGCAGCATTGTGGTCGGAGAACTGGGTTCATGCAGGTACTATGAAAAATATTAGATTTTTGGAGTTATTTCCTATAGTATTATTTTTGGTGGTTTGGGGTGCCAGATTTCATAATAAGAGGGTGGCCTTTAGGTGTGATAATCTGGGTGTAGTGTTTAGGTGTGATAATCTGGTTGTAGTGCAGGTTATTAACAGGCAATATACAAAGTGTGTTCTGGTTGCCGACTTCCTCCGAGAATTTGTTTTATGTTGTCTACAGATGAATGTGACATTTTGTGTGCGTCATGTTCTGGGGGTGAGTAATGCTATAGCAAATCCTCTTTTTCAATGCAAGTAGGAGCAGTTCTGGAGGCTAGCACTGGAGGAAGAGTGGGAAGTAGCTGTCATTCCAGATTCCCTATGGAGGTTTGGTGTCCCTAAGCGTGGATGTTGCTGAGAGCTTCATTAGCATCTTCTACCTGGGCTGCGTATATCAGTGGGTTTTGGAAGACTGTAAACTTTTTATTCTCTAGGGGGTGGAGTGGGGTCCCATCGAGGATGATTTTTTAATGGAGTATGTCATTAATGCAAAGTTGGAGGGTTTCTCTAAGGTGGCAGTGGCTAGTCACATGTCCAGTTTTTCTTTCTTTATGAAAGCACAATTGTGGGGGTATCCAGCAGGTCGTTTCCAGGTTAGGCATTTATTGGCAGGATGGTCTAGAGGCATTTCGCTGGTGTCAGATGGGAGACAGCCTATAACTCATGACCTTTTGCTGTGGATTTGGGACACCTTGCCATCCATTTGTTTATCAGTGTACGAGATATGTTTGTTTCACGTGGCAATATGTTAAACTTTTTCGGGACCTTCATGATAGGGGAATTGGTAGAGAAGGCATCTCTAGTTCGGGTTCTGTTGAGGTTGCTATTTGAGCACATGACAATGGAAGGGGACACGGTTCACTTGCACATTCACCGTGCAAAAATGGATCAAGCTGGTCAGAGAGTGTGGTTCATTTTGAAAGCCATGGTGGATTTTCCATCATGTCTGGTCCAGAATGTGCAGGGTTACATGGGGCAACGATGGAGGGGGATGGCACGCAATTTTTGGTGCATGGCAATGGAACCTGCTACCAAATATGAGTTTTTGGCTGTGCTGCATAGGACATTGAGGATTTTGGGATTGGAGGTGGTGCATTTTGGGACTCACTCATTTCATATTGGTGTGGACACTTCAGAAGCAGTGTTTAGTGTACTGGATTGGGTCATTCAGTGGCTCGGGTGCTGGAAGTCCAGTGCATTCCAGACTTATGTTAGGCTTGGGGTGCAATCTCAAAGGGAGAAGGGAGGCTCTGCATGATGGGTTTTTTTTTGTCTTTTAGGTTTACGAGTTGGGAGCCGGATTGTCTGGATAATTGGCCACTCGTATGTGGTATGAGCACAGAGGTACCCTCAGCATTGTCTGTATGGTCTGCAGTTGAGGCTAACTCTTCAAAATGTGAAGGTGCAGTGGTTCAGAATAAGAGGAATGCATTGGGACCAGCTGTTGTCATACTTGCAGGAGCGGATGAAGGGTTGGACATGGCCAGACGTTTCACTGTTACATTTGGGTGGGAATGATCTAAGAAAATGGACATGTCAGCAGTTAATTGATGCCATTCAAAAGGATTTATCCCAAGTCATGTTATGGTTGCTGGGGACATGAATCTATTGGTCAAACAATATTCCAAGGCCTGCGTTGGCTGATCAGATCATATAGGGTCAGGGAAGGGCTGAATAAAATCAGAAAATTGAATCATGGTTGGCTTTGTGGGGGAGAGGGAGGACACATTAAGTATCCTTGGTCTTGGGATGTGTGTACAGGATTGTTTACATAGGTTGGTATCCACTGGTTGGAGGTTGGGCAAGACCTCCAAGCTGAAATTTAGAAAAATCCTGTTCACTCAGGAATTTGCTGATACATAGCTTTAGTGAGTCTTTAAATAATTTTAAGTATGTTTATTAAGTAGTTCTAAACTAATATGTTGTTATTTTTAGAAATTGAAGTATTGTTATTTTTAATGTTATTATTTATGTTATTATTGGTTTAGTTTTTGTTTATCTATGATTATAATTTTATTTATGTATTTTGTTAACCACATAGAAATTTTTGATGTGTGGCACATAAATTTTCAAGTAAATAAATAAACAATAGGATTTTCAGGAGGCCTCAGAAGATGAGCTGCAAAGGGAATCTTAGGCCACATCTTTGGGGGTGGGGCATGCAACGAGCCTTGCTGTTGCATGCTTGTGGCAGAAGACCTGAGCAGGTTGTGTGTGGAATGGGGGGGTTTGACTACTTGGCCGGGGTTCCAGGATGGTTGGCTCCAGTGGAACCCTGTGTATGCGAAGTGACTTGGTGCAGTCATATTGGCTGTGAGGCTCTTTGCTGGGCTATGATGGGGGCTTCAGGGAGAAGTATCTGGTGCTGCTAGATGCCTGCAGGCCAGGTGGCCTGGGGTTAGTGATTTTCATAGGTTGTGGCAGATGCACACTGGGGCAGTTTAGCTATAGTTGTGTTTTGTTATGCTCGGGTTCATAAGTTATGTTGTGTTCCTTAATAAAGCTGCGGCCTTGGCGATTCATAAAATTGCTGTGCCTGGATCTTTATTGATATTTAGCTGATTGAATAAACTGTAAAGAGCTGGAGGAGTAGAGGCCATATGTTCAAGATGCCCATATTATGATTTGTAGTGAATCAAATCTTTGATTAGAAGGCATTTAAGAGGTCAGACAACAGTATGGAGAGAGAGGTTTCATGACACAATTATGCCATAGGTAGGAGATGGCAGACAGTGAGATGGTACAGGGCACATCTCCGAGGGGAACACAGGCTGAGCTGTCAGAGCACAACTATCATTGATATCCACTTGTGAAAGGGGGAGGGAGTGCACTTCCTACTGCTTCAGCTTAGGGCACTATGTTCTGCAGTTACAGTGTTGGCTGTATTTAGAACAACAAAAGGGCTACTGTAGCATGCAAGAAAATAATTAATATGAGGGTCTTTGTTACATGTTAATCAACCATGGGCACAAAACTGCAGTAGTTTATCAAATGTCACAAATTTGTTTCATGATCAGGTTGCATCCTATGGGGCGGATTTTAAAACGAGCGCGAATAGCCTACTTTTGTTTGCGCTCCAGGCGCAAACAAAAGTACGCTGGATTTTAGTAGATACGCGCGGAGCCGCGCGTATCCGCTAAAATCCTGGATCGGCGCGCGCAAGGCTATCGATTTCGTATAGCCGGCGCGCGCCGAGCCGCGCAGCCTACCCCCGTTCCCTCCAAGGCCGCTCCGAAATCGGAGCGGCCTCGGAGGGAACTTTCCTTTGCCCTCCCCTCAACTTCCCCTCCCTTCCCCTACCTAACCCACCCACCCGGCCCTGTCTAAAACCCCCCCCTTACCTTTGTCGGGGGATTTACGCCTCCCAGAGGGAGGCGCAAATCCCCGCGCGCGAGCGGGCCTCCTGCGCGCCGGGCCGCGACCTGGGGGCAGTACGGAGGGCGCGGCCACGACCCCGGACCGCCCCGGGCCATAGCCACGCCCCCGTACCCACCCCCAAAACGCTGCCGACACGCCCCCGAAACGCCGCGACGACCGGGCCCGCCCCCCGACGCGCCCCCGACACGCCCCCCTCGGAGAACCCCGGGACTTACGCGAGTCCCGGGGCTCTGCGCGCGCCGGGAGGCCTATGTAAAATAGGCTTCCCGGCGCGCAGGGCCCTGCTCGCGTAAATCCGCCCGGTTTTGGGCGGATTTACGCGAGCAGGGCTCTGAAAATCCGCCCCTATATCCTTTTCTTTTTGAAAATGTACTCACCAGGATGCTCAAGGAATATTTTATACCTCATTTTAAATAAGGTTCCAGAGACATGCACAATATATACACTTTAGAGAGACTGAATGGGCATTTTTTGTGATTGAGCTCATACTAGGGAATTAAACATTTTTTTGGGGGGTGGTGGTTGGGGGGGGGGGGGGGGAGAAGGGTCTAGCAATGCTCTGCTGCTCTTTTGGGCTTCCACCTCAGTCAGAACTAGATCCTGGTGGGATCTAGTGCTATGAGCTTTCATTCTCAACTACCCAGGGAGTTTTCCTTTCTTTTAGATCTCTTCTCTCTCTCCAAACTCATTTATCCCAGTCATTGCAGCACCAGGGCTCCTTCCAGAACCCTATAATCACAGGCCCTAAATCCAACCACAAGGCATCATTATTGCATGTATGATGACTGGGACCTCCCTCAGCCCCTGCCAGCCAGGAATCAAACCAGGCCCCTCCGCATGAGCCAATACACCGGCTCTAATTTACATTTCATCTTTAGAAATGCATAATTTGTTTTATATTTTCAAGAGGGATGGTATGATTTGGTTGGTTTCTCTTTTATGTCTTGCTTTTTACTGCTTTTTACATGCTAGGTTTGCATTCTTTATGGATTGGTGTCCTTTATTTGTACAGTTGCATCATTCTTGGTCTTTGATCTCCAAGCTAAAATAGAAGGTAATGGTCAAATAGGCTCCTCCACACTGTAAGCATTTTAAATGGCTTCTAATTTAATTTTTTTTTAAAGTATTGGGGTAGATTTTATAAATGTACGCACGGGCGTACTTTTGTTCATGCACCAGGCGCGAACAAAAGTACGCTGGATTTTATAAGATACGTGTGTAGCCGCACGTATCTTATAAAATCCGGGGTCGGCGCACGCAAGGGGGTGCACATTTGTGCAACCTGCGTGCGCCGAGCCCAGCACGCACTGCCTGTTCCCTCTGAGGCCGCTCCGAAATTGGAGCGGCCTCAGAGGGAACTTTCCTTCCGCCTCCCCTCACCTTCCCCTCCCTTCCCCTACCTAACCCACCCCCCCGGCCCTATCTAAACCACCCCCCCCCCCCACCTTTGTTGGCAGATTTACGCCTGCGGAAAGCAGGCGTAAATCTGCGCATGCCAGCGGGCTGCTGGCACGCCATCACCCGACCCGGGTGCTGGTCTGGAGGCCTCGACCACGCCCCTGGGCCCACCCCCGAAACGCCACGTCACTCTCGGCCCGACCCGAAATGCTGCGTCACTCGCGGCACGCCCCCCGACATGCCCCCGACACGCCCCTCCATGCAAGCCCCGGGACTTACACGCATCCCGGGGCCTGCGCGTGCCGCCGAGCCTATGCAAAATAGGCTTGGCGCGCGCAGTGGGGATTTGGGGTAGGTTTTCGGGGGGTACGCGCGTATCGTACATGCGTACCCCTTTGAAAATCTACCCCATTATGCTTTGAATTTTTGAATGTTTTATGCAGCATCCTTGGCAGCCTTTCTTTATAAAATACATTGTAGGCAGTAATTTTGAAACACATTTCCACCTGTAAAACACTGTTTTATATGCAGAAATGAGGTTTTATAAAGTTTTGCCTACCCGATGTGCAGGTAAACGTAGGAGCTTATATCCTATTCACACTTAGGTTTACTTGGACTGTGCAGAGATGTTCCCGGGTGCGGAGGTGGGGGCCGTTTTCACTTAGACGCATACTTCTATTTTAAAAAGTATGCTCATAAATTTAAATGGGAAGCATATGTGTTCCAGACAGCATGTGTATCCTATAGAGATGTGAATCGTGTGACCGGCGCCATTTTGCAATACGGCAATATGGCCATATGGCCGGCGCCATTTTGCAATACGGCAACACGATTCGAGTCCAGGAGGTCATTCCTGGACCCCTGCTGGACTTTTGGCAAGTCTTGTGGGGGTCAGGAGGCCCCCCCAAGCTGGCCAAAAGTCCCTAGGGGTCCAGCGGGGGTCCGGGAGCGATCTCCTACGCTCGTGACATCGGGGGACAGGAACCAAAATGGCGCCGGCGCTACCTTTGCCCTGTCATATGACAGGGCAAAGGTAGCGCCGGCGCCATTTCTATCAACGCACCCGTGGCCCGAGAGTGGAAGATCACACCGGGACCCCCCCACTGGACCCCAGGTAATTTAAGACATTTTGGGGGGGTTCGGGAGGGTGGGGGATTTATTTTAAAGGGTCGGGGTGGGTTTTAGGGTTGTTTTAGTGTGCTGGTTTTCCCGCCCTCCCCCTTCCCCCGATTTACGATTTTTGACGATAAATCGGGGGAATTTCCATTGTATATCGCCTCTAACGATTTTTGACGATTTAAAATATATCGGACGATATTTTAAATCATCAAAAAATGATTCACATCCCTATGCTGGTACTGTCAATGGAAAATTTTCAAAGTGGACATGCACGTGTACATCCCCTCTGAATACTGGTGTAACTTATGCACTGTGTTTCCTGCATGAATTACCCGTGATGATATAAAATTAATTACCCTCCCTGTTGTTATTTTTGGTTTGGAGCAGTGGTCAGTTTTGGTCTTTGTACTTTAAAAAGACTGCTTCAGGCTTTTAATATTTGTTCTTGACATTTTTGGTTTCTTTTTTCTATAAATTTTGAATGAGATGTTTTTCTGACAGAAATGAAATGAAGGCTGAACAGTCTTGGTTTTCAACTTTGCATAAGATCTTATAGAGATAATTTTCTATTTTTTTAAGCGTGTAAAAGGGAAATCCTTTTGAAAATTATTCCTTTTCCCTTATACATTTGCAAAATCCCTCTGAAAATCCAGTTTGGCTTCAAATGTCTTTATAGTATAAACATTTATTTTTCTTATAGCCATTTTTCTTTTAATGTTAGAGGTCTCCCTGTCAGTGGCGTAGTCAGAAGTGATTTTTTTGGTGGGCACAAGGGTAACAAGGGTTGGCTATGGGCATACAGGTCCAAACCCTACTAGTTGTACTCCAATGGGTTCCTAAGTGGTCTACAACAATTCTTATGCATCATGAATGAAACTTTTTAGAATATTTTAACTTTTTTCAAGCGCTTACCAACATTAAAAATTCCTTATTAATCAGTATTATTTTATTTTATATTTATTGCAATTTATAAATATACAAAAATATCAGGTAAAAAGCAAAGAATACATAAACTTTTAGATCCAAACAATCATGTGATAAAACAAATATCAATGTATTCTTTCATGAATCAACTTTCCAGAAAGGTAGAGATCAACATAATTGATCTTGGCTTTTTTAAAAAGCCTTTCCAAACCTTGATTGAAATCCTCACCCAACATCACAATCACTTTATAAAAAATGGATTTAAACAAGAAACCACTAACTTATACGTCATCTCCATTACTGTGTTATTAATGTCACTTGCTATACAGTTATACTATATTGGAATCGTTTCGGCTACCCTGTAAATATGACATTGGAATTGATTTTACTACACTGTAAATATTTTACTGCTCAGTTATCTCCCCCCTTTTCCAGATCCTAGTTATTTATTTCCCTGTTTTATTGTAACTATTTCACTCTCTTAACTATGCTCTTGTTACCGTGGTTTGAGTTCTCTCTACCTTACACACATTGTTAAATGTAAACCGGTTTGATGTGACTCCTGTCATGAAAGCCGGTACACCAAAATAAATAAATAAATAAATAAATAAATAAATAAATAATTAAAATAGCAATAATCATAAGAGCGGGTGCACAGCAAAACTATGACAGTTCACATTATAACCCAACATGAAAAAAAAACAAAACTATATACAAATTCTGGAATGACCTATGCAAAAAAAAATGACTCCTTCCACTGCTAAATTTATTTTGGTGAAGTAACATAAACCTCTGCAAGAAAAAAAAAAAAAAAGCACCTAGAACCTGAATACACTATCTACTGGGATAACAGAATAAGCCAGACTGCTACAAATTCCTACAGAGAAACTACACACTAGCAGCAATACTGTACCTCAGTCACATAGAGGCAGAACACAAACTGACCTTTACCTAATGCAGAAATAAGGGATTACAATTTAGAAATAGAAACATGCAGACAAAGCTGAAATAGAATGCCTGAGAAAGCAGACTCTGAACAGAGGAATGCTAAAGAGCAAAATACAAAATTATAAGAAACGCACATACCCAAAGATGGCATATTCCAATTGCTAAAATCTCAAAATGTATTTTTTTTTTACCTTTGTTGTCTGATCTTTTCATTTTTCTAATCAGTTGGTCCCAATCTCTTTTTTTTCTACTTTTCCTTTGTCAGACTTTTCCTAGTCTTTCTCCAGGGTTACTCTTCTCATTCTGTTTCTTCTCTCTCCCCCCTTTTTCCCTTCCTCTCTCTCACACAAACACACACACAGACAGGAGCGGTTCTATAATGAGACAGGGTGAGGAGGAGGCTGCTTCAAGCGGCAAGATTTTGAGGCGGCAAACCTTCCTGCCACAACCCTTCTGCAGGCAGGAAAACCCTCAGTGCTGGCGGCAAGGAGATAAAGAGAAGAGTGACTGTGGGTCACAAACAGCCCAAAAAAAAGAGATCAGAGTCCGCGGGCCGCCTCCAGAGCCCAAGCTGGTGACGGCCAAAGAAAGGGAAAAGAGACTACGACCCACCGCCAGATCCAAGATTGGCGGCAACATGAAAAAAAAAAGGAGGCAGTGGGCCACCTCCAGCGCTCAGGTCACCAGCAGCCAAGAAATTAAAAGAAGAGCGCCGGCACAGCCAACGAACAAGAAAGAGGCCGCCTGCTGCTGCCGCCAGAGCCCAGGTTGGCAGTGATGGAGAAAGAAAAAAGAAGCCACTGGTCATCTGTGGTGGCCAAAAAAGAAAAAAAAAAAGAAACTGCGGGCTGCTGCCAGAGTCCAAGCTGACAGCAGCCAAAGAAAGAGAAAGGAGGCTGCAGTACAAGCTGAAGGTGGCAAAGAAATAAAAAAAAGAGCTGAGGCTCGCTGCTGTATTCCAAGCCGACGGTGGCTGAAGAACAAGAAAAGGTACAATTTGTGTGTGTGTTTGTGTGTGTGGCAGCTAGCTTGGGGGGCTGGGATGCAGCTTGTGAGTGTGTAAGAGATGGTGTGTGTATGTATATGAGAGGGTGAGGGTGTGTATGAGAGGGAGGGTGGGAGTATCTGAATGAGAGGGTGTGTGTCTTTATGAGAGGGATGGTGAGAGTCTCTGTATGAGAGGGTTTGTGGAGGTGAGTGTGTGTATGAGTGGCTTTGTGTATGTATGAAAGAGTTGTGTATATGAAAGGCAGGGTAGGTGTGGATGGGTTTCTGTGTGAGAGGTTGTGCGCCTGTATGAGTTGTGTGCGTGTGCATGAGAGGGTGATTGTATGTATATATGAGAGGATGGGTGAGGGTGTGTGAATGTATGGGTGGGTGGGGGTGTATGTGTGTGGGGGCTATATGTGTGTGTGTATGTGTGTGTGTATATGAAAGGGTGGGTGGGTAAAGGTGTGTGTGTATATATGAGTGGGTGGGTGAGGGGGTGTGTTGGTGAGGGTGTGTGTGTGTGTATGAGTGGGTGGTGGGTATGCGTTGTGTGTATGAGAGAGTGGTGAGGGTGGCATGTGTGTATGAGAGGGTGGTGAAGTGTGTGAGTTTATGAGAGTGGGTGTGTGTATATGAGAGAGTGGGTGTGTGGGTGTATATATGAGAGGGTATTTGTGTGCATCGTGTTTATGGAAGAGGGAGAGAAGTGAATGAGTGTATATATGTGCATGTATGGGTGTGAGTGGAAAAGGGAGAGATGGAGCAAGCGGACAGGGAGAGAGGGAGCATGGGGGTGACATCTCATCTCTCGCCTCAGGCAGCAGATTGCCTTGAGCCGCCCCTGGACACACATACAAAGGCTTATGCTTTCTCTCACAGACTCCCTTACACACACAAACTCTCACTCTCACATGTTCTACCACAAGTTCTCATGCACTCAGGCTCCCATTCTACCACACACAAGCTCTCATTCACGCACTCAGGCTTCCATTCTTTCACACACAAACACCTACACTCAGGCTCCCATTCTCAAGGCATTCACCAGGCCTCACCACCAAACCTCTTCTTCTGCCACCGCAGGGATGGGCTCCCACTGAGCCTTTACTCTGGCGGGCCTTCTTCTTAATCGCCATAGGGATGGGCTCCCTTGGCAGCCTTGCTTCAGTGGGACTTGTCTTCCTTTCGCCATCACAGGGATGAGTTCCTGAGGTGACCTTGCTTTGGTGGGGCTGGACTTCTTCGCCGCCATGGGGATGAGCTCCTGTGGCAGCTTTGCTTCATTGAAGTCGGACTTTTTTGTCACCACGGGAATGGGCTTCCATGGTGGCCTTGCTTCAGTGGGGTCATCTTTTTCAGCCACCACGATGATGGAGTCAGCAGTAGCCAGGCCTTGTTTGGTGTTGGATAGCCCTGATTGGGCAGGCCATGGCCCACCCAGGCCCATTCATGGCTATTCCATGTCTCCCTTTTTGGTCATTCCTTTCCTTTCAATGTCCCTCACAATAATTTTTCTTCTTCTCCATGAATGCTAGCAAATATTTGTAGTTATTTTTGTAACATGTTGGGACATCAGTGCATTAACATGTCATTAGTAGATACATATGCAACAGCACAATAGATATAATATACACTAATAGTAACAGTTGGAGATTGGACTCCAACTAAAAAGGAATATATCTGTGTTCAACAGACTTCTTCCATGAACTTTAGTAATTCGCAAATTATAAGATAGCCCTTCCTTCTCTCTGACCTTGAGTCTTAGTTCTTCATGCACTCTTTCTTCCCTGGATTTTGGAGAAGTTAATCATGGTTCTGTTTCTATTCCAAAGCTCAACTTCTTTTCATGGATTTTCATTGGCTTCCCTTTCTTCGTGGCTCAAAGTCTTCATCTCGGTCTCATTACTAATCCTTAGAGATAGGTATGAGATAATGCATCTCTATTTTTGCTTCTTGGTATTTAAATCTCATTCTTCTGATCCTAGGCCAGGTTTGAGATTTGACAGTATGATCTGGCCTGTTCCTTTTGCTATTATGACTCTTGTGGACATACAAAGAAATGCAGTCTGATACCCTATCTGTACCAGAACTCATTTGGTCCAATGATCTATATTTCCCATGCTGCATCAGAAAGATGAATCTTAACTAATTCCCAGAGCTATATTATTGTGCCTTTTTCTGCACTTATAATTCTCTCCTACCAAAAGACATCTTCACCTTATGCAATGATACAATTATTTCATAGGCTGTTGTACAAAAATTTGTATGTCAATGAAATGGGGGAGACAGGGTAAATACCACAGACTGAGTAAGACCTGTGACAGCCCAGCAAACCAGGGGATCTAGGGTGGTTTTTATCCACCAACATCTTCACATGTCCCTTTGTGACATACAAAGCTGTGGTTACCAGGTGGTTTCAGATAATCAAAGATGGGATAACATTGCCAGCTGATTGTACTCTAAAAGGCAGTCAATTTTGAATAATCTCTATAGTTTATAATGTGTAGCCATATAGATTACAGTTTACAAAGTGAATTCCTTACCACTCATGCAGTTTCCTTTTGAAAATTAGCAGCTGCACAACATGTGTAAGAGGCGAGGCACATGCGCGTGACCAGTAGCCCCAACCCCAGGCAATAATGATCACAGGCAGACAAGTTGCATAGTTAGAACAATGCTTTATCAATGAACCGCACTAAGAACTATACAACTAATATAGATATTACAGGCCGTAACGCAAACAGTAAACAACAACATTGCAAACTTCCCGCAATTTTAACAGATTAGCAATCATGAGTTTTGGGGGTGACCGGTCCCTAAAATGCGCCAACATGCCAAAGTAATACTGAACTAGCCCCGAACTTGGCCATAGAACTACTCTGGGGGCAAGGCCTAATAAAGAATACGGTTATAATTCTCAACAGCCCCAGTGCCTTGATCTGTAAAAGACCGACTGCTACTGGGATCCACTGTCAGCGCAATCAGTTCCCGCCATTGAAGCGGTGAACAGTGTTCGAGATGCAGCAAGTCTGTTATAGGTATAATAATCACTGTAGAATATCACATCCAAGGCAGCCAAAGCCTGTGATTGGCTTAACGCTAGGTCTGCAAATGTCAGAACTGGCCACCCCAACTGCCAATCCCTTCCTGTTATGCTACGAGAGAAGCCCCTACCCCGCCTTCTTTGCCCACTGCTAGGTTGGGTGGGAGGGTGTGAAAGAATGAGTTCAGAGCAAAAGAGGGCTCTGCCAGCCACGAGCAAGCCAAATAAAGGATCTGGGTGGCGAGCAGAGCCCTCCTAACTCCACCCCCCGCCTCTTGCTGTGCTGATCCCCATTCCTCCCCCAACTTCCCCTAATCTCACCATCCTGATGATGGGTCTTCTCTCCCTATCCTATGTGGTGCCCGGTTCCTCCCAGCCCCATCGTCCATGGGTCTAAGCAACATGCACTAAAAGCGTACGTGTGCTTTGCACCTGCTATTTGTGTGGGCAGCCAAGCAGGGCAGAATTCTAACTCACAGACTTTCTAACCATTGAATGCAGATGCAGCCTTTCACGCTTCCAGCATAAATACGCTTACAGTAACTGCTCTTTTAAACCCAGCCAAAAGTCTGCATTGTGTGCACCTTTAGCCAGGCAGAGAGGAGGGCAATTCTCAGATGGGTCAGTTTACCTGGGTAAAAATTGCTTTAGGAATTTGCCTGCACTGAGGAAGGTCTGTGAGTAAAACAGTACTTAACCCACAGAAATGAAAATTGCCTAGCAGAGATGTCCATAAAATTATGCACACATTCCCCAGAGCCTTCTGGGGAGCAGAGCAATGGTGGGGTTTGCATTTATGCACAATGCTTTTTCAGCTTTGGACTAAATTACCCACAGAACATTCCCCGCACAAAACAGCAGATGCCACTTTGTGTGGGCAGCTATTATGGAATAATTTTCAAAACAGACACACATTTTCTCTTTGAAAATTGGTGTATCTTATATGTGTTTCTGCAGCAAAACGTATGCAGGCTGAAAATTGCCCCTGAATGTGCTACCTTGATTTTCTTTAATAAATCAGAGCACTCCAATGAGACTGAAACAGAGCTTGCTTGAGGGCCTGGAATTTTATGCCAATACCAAGAAAATCCTAGTTAAAAGAAGCTTTAATGCTCTCACTGCAAGGTAACATCACATATTAGGGCCTTATTTGGAAAGGAAGCTTTTTTTTCTGTTCTGTATCTATAGACAAAATCTTTATTGAATAAGGCCCCTAGTCCGGCCAAGGCTATAGAATGTCAGCGAATGCGAGGACATGTCTGCTTAAAATAGGGCAGATTGTTACTGTATTCGGCTTTGTTCCTTTCATTTTTGCTCCTCATACTGTGTTTGGTTTTCATCTAATTCATGTCTTGCTTGTCTGTTTTATGTATTTGACATAGAAAACAATGTTTTTCAATTATTCCCGAAGGAACTTTAACCAGCCAAAAATCCTAAGAACTTAAAAAACCCAAGACTGGATATTAGTTTGGGTTTTTGGATTTTTTTTGTGTTTGCCCTGTACTGAATGATTTATTTTCCCCCCGTGTCCCATTTTTTATTCTGCTTTTATCCAGCCAAGTAAACAGATGCTAAACACTTAGCTGTTGGAAAGTAATACTCTTTTTTAACTCCGCTAAGCATCTTTTCTTTCTTTTACCAACATAATAAACACAACATTATATATGAAGACATCCAGTTGCTGTGTCAGTCCACTTAGATATAAATGAGGTTACCACTTATATTCGGGAACTTGTTTGCAAAGTTTCATTTAAACATTCCAGAGGTGGAGGTTTGGTGCACTCTCAGTTAAAGCTGGAGACGAGTAGTGGTGGGTCATCTAGCAAAGGCAGCAGGACAGCTTCACTGCACTCCCCTGCTAATGGGGAAAAAAAAAAAGAGTAAGGGACAACTTTCTACAGTCAGGCAATCAGGCTGTGAGATGTCTTTGGTTCAGAGAATGGAGGTGAAGACAAGAGAGTGTGATTACCAGGTAAACACAAACAGGAGCAACCGGGAACTGGGCAGACTAAGGGGCCTGATTTAGTAAGCCTTCTCCCACGGTCTGTGCTCTATGGGGAAAAGGTTTAATAAATCAGGTCTTGTGGATCAAATATCCCTGCCTACCGTCATCTACTATGTTACTATATGAAATCCAAATTCATATAATTCAAACTGGTTCCTGTTCACTGAAAGGAATGTGAAATTCCCTGATAGTTTAAAATGGTCTAAGATAGAAAGGGAAATACCTATTTACTGGCCTATTTATTATTATTATTATTATTATTATTATTATTATTAGAATGTGAGTCCCAGCTGTGGTATTGGGTTCTGTTTACTAAAATGTGTTAGTTGTAACTAAGGCATTAATGTGTGTCAGTGCCTGGGATATTATATAATGTGTTAAAGAGGTGTTAACTAAACTAGACCATGAGGGAAAGCTGATAATTGCTCAGAAGCACATGGTTTGGAGGGAGGTATCTTCCAACAATACTTGCAAAACAGAAAAGTTAGAATATCTCAGTGTAGAGTTTGTGGTTAAGGTTGAAGTAGCCCAGAAGGATGGAAATAAAGATCACACAGATGTAAATGACTCTAAACAGTCTGTATCTTCTAAATATAAGTAGGTTGTGAATAAAAATACAAATACAAATAAAAAACATACTACAAAACGTTTCTTTGTGAATGCCAGAAGTCTGAATAGTAAGACTGGAGAGTTAGAATGTATGGAATGATACGAAGATATAGAGATTATAGAGGTCAATATTAAAAAACCCATAAAACAGAAAACATATCCAACTAAAGTTAACTTAATTGGATAAGTTATCGCAGGGGTCAGGAACCTATGGCTCGCGAGCCAGATGTGGCTCTTTTGATGGCTGCATCTGGCTCGCAGACAAATCTTTAATAAAAAAGTAAAAAATCTAACAAAAAACCCCACCCTCCTGACCCCCCCAAGACCTTCCAAAAGTCCCTGGTGGTCCAGAGGGGTCCAGGAGTGGTCCGGGAGCGATCTCCTGGACTTGGGCTGTCGGCTGCCAGTAGTCAAAATGGCGCTGATGGCCCTTTGCCCTCACTATGTCACTGGGGTCGACCAATGGTGGCGGTAGCCCCTGTGACATAGTAAGGGCAAAGGGCCGTCGGCTGCCAGTAATCAAAATGGCGTCGACTAGACCACCAGGGACTTTTGGCAGGTCTTGGGGGGCGTCAGGAGAGTAGGGGGTTGTAGTAAATTAATTTGGTAGGTCTTGGGGGGTCAGGAGGGTGGGGGGTTGTAGTTAGTATGGCTCTCACGGAATTACATTTTAAAATATGTGGCGTTCATGGCTCTCTCAGCCAAAAAGGTTCCTGACCCCTGAGTTATCGGGATATTAAGCAGGATAAACATTACACTGAATTTCCTCGAATAAAGTTATCTGGATATCGCAGTCTAGAGGTGTTCTGGGACAGGGGCAAGAGGAACGTGTATTTTATAAGAGACTTACATGCATACATTAGGCAAGTTATTCATGGAATTTTACACCTGCTGGTTATCTAGCTTAATTGATATCAGACTTGTCGGTTGTCTGCTATTTTTGGGTGGGAGGACTAGGTAAACTGGAGGGAGTTCAGGGTGAAGTCCTGGGAGGGTCTCCATGAACTGAAAACTGAATGGGTGAACTGGTGGAGGTATTAGTAAACTATCAAGTCCATATAAATCAAGTCCCATCAAGCCCAGCATCCAGTTTCCAGGCCAATCCAAGTTATAAGTAACTGGCAAGTACCCAAACATTATATTGATTTCAAGCTACTATTGCTTATTAATTAATAGCAGTTTATGAAGTTTTCCTCTAAGAACTTATCCAAACCTTTTAAAACCCACTATACTATCTGCCGTATCCACATCCTCTGGCAATGAATTCCAGAGTTTAACTATGCGCTAAGTAAAAAAGATTTTCTTTGATTTGTTTTAAATGAGCTATTTGTTAACTTCATGGAGTGCCCCCTAGTCCTTCTATCTGAGAGAGTAAATAACCATTTTATATTAACCTGTTCAAGTCCTTTCATGATTTTGTAGATCTCTATCAAATCCCCCCTCGGTTGTCTCTTCTCCAAACTGAACAGTCCTAACTCTTTAGCCTTTTCTCATAGGTGAGCCATTCCATGCTCCTTATCATTTTGGTCGCCCTTCTCTGAACTTTCTCCAGTGCAACTATATCTTTTTTGAGATGTGGCGACCAGAATTGCGGTATTATGATCATGGAGCAATACAGAGGCATTATGACATCTACTGTTTTATTTGCCATTCCCTTCCTAATAATTCCTAACATTGTTTGCTTTTTTGACTGCCACAACACACTGAGCCGACAATTTCAATATATTATCCATTCTGCAATTCATCACAATCTGCTTGAGATTTAACTACTGTGCATAATTTGATCATCTCACTCGTCATACCCCTTTCTATATCATTTATAAATATATTAAAAAGCACATGTCCAAGTACAGATCCCAAGTTCTAATTTTTTTCACATATAAAATATGCACATCTATGTTTATTAAATAGATTGAAAAAGTGCATGCTTTCAATGCATTGTTGATATTTGTAAGGAATGAAACATGCATTCCGTACAAAAATACATTTTGGGAAGTGGACAAACACATATTTTAGAATCTGTGTGCACCAGATACACACACAGGTTATAAAAGAGTATACTGGCTAAGAGTATACTGGCTAAGAGTATACTGGCTAAGAGTATTCTATCAATGAGCAAGAACTAACATTAAAATTCAGCTTTCTTGTATTATTGCTTACCTGATCCATGTTCTGGTCATGTCCTTCTCACTCCCCATGTTTGCTGCACCCTGATAAGCCCACAATTCCTCTTTCCCCATCGTTCCCATGTTTGCAATTTCTGTGAATCAACTTAAACTGGACTTTAATTTTGCCTCCAACAGTTTAATGGCTTAAGTTACGCTTGCGTTGAATCATTTAAATTAAACATACATGGTCGATTATAGTTACAGTAGTTATATTTTGGTCTATTTAAACATTATTTATGTAAAGCCTCAAGCTGCGAATTGTTTACTTTCTCTATAAACTGTTATATGTAAAAGCTGTTGCTAACTTATATTTACTGTTCTGTTTACTTATTATATAAACTGTTTAATGTAAAGCCTGTTGCTAAAATTAATGTTTACTGTAAACCGAGGTGATGTATAACTATACGTACCGCGGTATATAAAATCTCTCTCTCAATATACTAGAAATCCGCATGCCCATAGATGTGCATATATGGGGCCGCGCGTAATTCTTTAAAAGTTATCCTCAAAGAATATATCCAGTTGAGTAGTGATGCAGACTTAAAAAAAAAAATAAAACCTAGTGGGTCTGCCAGTCCTTTGCCCCACTCTCACGCTGTAAACACATTTTATCGACTGCAGCTGGTCCCCCTCCCTCTAAGCTCTATTTAGAATAGAATATCCCCAGTTATCTATAAGATAGCTGGATACTTTTATTTGATTATCTTAAGGGCAGTTCTTTGGCTGATCTAAAGTTATCTACTATGATAACCAGATAATACTGAAAAACACTGTTTATCTGTTTAACTTATCTGGTTAGTTGACTCTGTTCTGGAACGCCCCTACTATGCCCCCTGAGTTAGCCAGATAACTTTTCAGCCAGATAAAAAGTTATCCAGCTAGTTCGGAGCTGGACAGCATAACAGGATTTTCATGTTCTGCCATTTGTCTGGCTAAGTCTGAATTTAGCTGGACAAATGATGTTGAATACTGATCTCAGAAAGACTTTCATTTAGGGCCCAGTGTGCTAACCTGCATTAACATCAGCCATTAACATGTATAAACACAGAGGGTAATTTCCAAAAGCATTTACACATGTAAATGTAACTACTATTGTAGCAATTTTCAAAAGCCATTTACCCATGTAAAGTGCATTTACGCAAGTAAATTGTATGGACAATTGAATGGCATATATTGTAGCAATTTTCAAAAGCCCACTTACATGGGTAGAGTGCATTTTTAAAAGTGTAAATGCTTTTGAAAATCAGGCCTATGGTGTATATTTCATGTATTAATGTTCAATATTAATGATAAATTTTGTGCATTTTAAAGTATATACTTTTTCACTGCGCTAATAGATAATGATCTGTTTGCATACTTTCACTTCTCATTTCTTCAGTAGCATAGCTTTCACGTTGACTCTGTCTCAAGCAAGTTAATATGTGTCAGTTCTGTTAACCTCTACTAACTGCTTGCAATTGATAATTTCATTTAGTATTCTTAAAGCGATGTACAAAGAATTTGAAAAATAAAATACATAAAACAAAAAACAATGTATGAAAAGAAAACAAAGCTCAATAATTCACGTAAGACACTGATCCATGCATCCAATAGGGTTTTGCCTGCATGTTAATGTGATAATGTTAACTAGCTTTAGTACAGTGGTCCCTTAGTATGCAGAAAGAGCAGACTATCATTGAAAATTAAAGTTTTCAAGGGTCAAATTCTTTCCCCTTGACTATAACAGGAGATGTAAGAACATAAGAAATTCCCATGCTGGGTCAGACCAAGGGTCCATCAAGTCCAGCATCCTGTTTCCAAAAGAGGCCAAACCAGGCCTCAAGAACCTGGCAATTACCCAAACACAAAGAAGAACCAATGCTACTGATGCAATTAATAGCAGTGGCTATTCCCTAAGTAAAATTGATTAATACAATATGGCCAAGGACCTTTAAGAGATATATTAACCTATGGAGTAAATATATTCAGATTGGAGAACCCTAGGGGGCGACTAAAAGGTATTTGTGTATGGTTAAATAAGGGTGTCTGGATAAGTCTATGAGCAAAGCAGGTGTTAATAAATGAATCAATATTCAAAAGATTTATGTGCTTCAAATCAGCTTATAACTATATAAATCTAACTGGTTAAAAATTCCTCCAGCTGGCTCCTACTCCTCATCGAACTAAAACCTGTCTGCAGAAAATCACCTTGAGGTCAATATTCAAAGCTGGCCATTTAGGTAACTTAGGCCTGGATTCACCATTCTATCGCAGAATGGTGAATCCAGTGAAAACTGGGGATGGGGGGGGGGCAAAGGGGGGGCAGGCCTGCGAAAGCCGACAGCCATTGCACCACCATGGTGTTATCGTTGCTGGCTTTCGCACCTAATAGCGCCACCATGAAAGGTGGTGCTATTGGGCGCGCTACTGGCGACGATAATGTGTCTTACCTTATTGCCGCCAGCGAAGACATCACGGAGTCTGCCTCCTTGCTGCCCCGACTCCTCCCCTCCCCTCACCACCCCACCCCTGCCCCAACTCCACCCCGACTCTGCCCCAATTCCGCCCCTAGCAAGCTATCGCACGCGATAAGCCTTACAAAATGACCCCCTTAATCAGATATAACTTATCTGGCTAAGTTTCAAGATATATTCAAAGTCATGGCTAAGCTGCTGAATACATGTGTATATATTCACACAGCCACATAAGTTATAACCGGCTAAGTTTAGACTTGATCTATGGCACATCTAACTTAGCCATAGAACTTATGTGGTTAAGACCGAATATCAGTAGTTAGCCACATAATTTATGTGGCTAACTCACTCCGCCCCGATCTGCTCACTTTACACCCACAAGTTATGCCGCTAACATTTTAGCTGCATAAGTGACTTATATGGCTAAGCAGCAGCCACTGAATGTAGGTGCATATTCAGTGGCCACTACTTAGCTGCATGAGTTATACTTATCCAGCTAAATAGCCTGAATGTGCTTTGAATATTGACCTCTCTTTGTACAGATTTAGGTAGAGAAAAAAAAGTCTGGGTAGAGCTTGGATGGAGGTAGGGTTTTGAAGTTTAGCTGGTGTAATATTCAGCAGTAACCAGTTAAATTTATCCACATAAGTACAGCACAAATGGCTGTCCTAAATCTAACCACTCAAACTCGGTTATTCATCAAGCTGCATGAGTGCATTTTGGCACGTTAAATGGGGTATATCATGCGCTAAAGTGATACTAATGTGCGATGCTGATCGCAATTTGTGTTAGTATTTAAATATGATAATGAGAATGCAAAATCAAGAACATTTGCAAATAAATGACTCCTACAGCATTGGGCAATAAAATATCACATACTAACACCGAATTTAACTTGGGAAATAACAACACCTTTTTAATTTGTGATAGAGTGGCAAAAATGTTTTAATCGCTGTAATCATGGGATAGCAGTAATTATCACATGTGATAAAATGAGGCCTTCTCTCTGGCCTGTTCTATTTATTTGTTTGTTTGTTTGTTTCAACTGTTTTATATACCTTTTTTTATACTGGGGTGTAATCAAAATGGTTTACAAAATGCGTGCAGAGCCAGTGTGTCCAATATCAGCCCATATCAGCTCTCGTTCAAGACTGCGTAGGGCCTGCACTCCCCTTTCCCCTTGACCACCACAGCATCAGCATGGGCCTGGGACCTCCCCACATGCCTCACATACCACTGGCCAACGCAGCACCATGGCGGTGAGAAATAGTGGCCACTTCTTGCATCCTGTGCTTTTCATGCCAGCGAGGCCAAAGGAAGGAGCTGCAGACCACTCCAGTTAAAGAAAAGAGCTACTCAAGTGCGGGCCATCAGCGAGGCCGAAGACAGGAGCTGCTGTTGCTGCCAAAGACCAGGACAGCGGGGCCAAAAACAGGAGCTGCTGGCCTTCCCTGGAGACCAGGCCAGTAGGGCTGAAGATAGGAGCAGCTGGCTGCCACCGAAGACCAGGCCGGTGGAGCTGAGGGCCAGTGTGTGTATGTGTGTATATGCGAGATCAGGAGGGTGCTTCTTTGTATATGTGAGATCAGGAGGGTGCTGCTGTGTGTCTGTAAGTAAGAAAGGGAGGGTGTTTCTGTGTGTGTGCATATACATGAGTATGTGTGTGTGTGTGTGTGTGTGTATGTGTGTGAGATCGGGAGGTTCTTCTGTGTATATGAGTGAGGGAAGGTGCTACTGCTGATGAAATCCATAATCTGTGGACTCAGATGAAAGACATGCTAAACAAAGCGAATGACCGCGCTAAGAAGTTCTACGATGCTCACCATTCTCAAGTGCCTGTCTTCAAACCTGGAGATAAAATCTTGTTATCTACCAAACATCTCAGACTGAAGTTACCCTCCACTCAGTTCGCTCCTCGTTACATTGGACCATTTCCAATCCTCCGACTTCTTGGCAATATCACTTACAGTCTGAAGCTACAACCTGGACTCAACATCCACAATGCTTTTCACGTTTCACTCTGAAACCGCTCATGCTCAGTGAATTCTCTTCCAAAACTCAGGAACCACCTGTTATCAATGCAGAAGATGACCTAGAATTCAAAGTTGAAGAGATTCTTGATGTCTGAAGACAAGGCAACACATTTGAATACTTTCTTTCTTGGGAAGGTTTCGGCCCCGAAGAAAACTCTTGGAAGCCTCAGGCTAACATCCTCGATAAAGAGATGCTCCGTCAATTTCACCTTGCGCATCCTTCTAAACCTAAACCTGGTACCCGAAGAGGAGACCGCCCTTTGAAGGGGGTACTGTTACGACTGTCCACTCCACCCTCCTTACCTTTCTGGCGACTCCTCCTGTGGTTGACGGATGTTTGGCTGCCGCGACGTCTGCCTGCCGTCCTTTCCGGCGTCCCCGGCCCGGCTTGGACGCTGCCTCCTGCCATGCTGTCCAGTTGCCTTGGGCGCGCATGCCGAGCGGCCCTGCTTCAAGTACCTTCTTTGGTGTGAACCTCAGGGGTTTCCCCCTGTGATGACGTCACACATCCCGGATACAAATAGCCTACACGATTGCTAGCCGTCGAGTTAGCAAAGGTTTCCTAACGGATGGGATTCGCTCTCCGTACCTAGCTACTCTGCCTCCACTATTGGACTACTCTATTTGGGGTACCCGCTCCTCGGGGGCCTCTCTCTCTCCTCTCTTTCAGGTCGCTGTTTGGAACCGGTACTCACTCCTCGAGGGCCCTTGTTCCTGGACTCGCTACCTGGACTTCTCTTCTGCCTGGAAGACACCGCTGCCTATAGCATCTGTGAGTTACCATCTACTTTTCTCAGAGCTGTTCCCTGGAACCAGGTACTCACGCCTCGAGGGTCTGCCTTTACTTCAGCTCCTGTGCTCCATACCGAGAGACCACTGTGTAAGTACTATACCAACGAGGCTCTATTCCTGAACCCTGCATATATTGCTTGTACTCTCGATCTCAGTTTCTCTCCACTATAGCACAGCCATTGTGGGATCACTGTTCCAGAGCCTGAGGGACTACAAGCCCAGCCAGGTTACATTTCTACTCACTACTGCCACCTCTGGTAGTTCCTCAATACTGTTTAATAAAAGATCTAACTGTGTGTGTGTGTGTCCTAAAGCTGAGCCTTACATGTGGCCCCTCATGGGACTTCCCCCCGTGGGCGTGGTCAGCAGCCACAGAGTCCAGGGGTCCACCCAAATCCTTACAAACAAAAACAGTGTATATGTGAGATCAGTAGGGTGTTTCTGTGTATGTGTATGTGAGAGAAGGAGGGTGTTTGTGTGTATGTGAGAGGGAGGTGCTTCTATCTGTGTGTGTCAGCTTGCTTCTAACGGTCTGTGTGTGTGTGAGAGAGAGAGACAGAGCATGCTTCTGGCTGGCTGTGGCTGTGAGAGAGAGAGGGAACGTGTTCCTTTGTTTGTGTATGAGAAAAGGAGATTGCTTCTGTCAGTGTGGATGTGGATGGGAGGCAGGGAGGAGAAAGTTTGAGAATCCACTCTCTATTGCTAATGTATGACAATCTTAGAATGACTGGAAATCAAATTTTCTGATGTATGGAGAGCACAATAGTTTTTAATCCTTATTATTTTTAATTATTGGATGTTATTTGATGTGTCTTTTAAATATCAAAAACATTTCAAAACAGTAAATTAAAAAAAGGAGATTTTAATTATTTGATGTTCTATTTGTGAGCCAGCCGTCCATTGCTCCTACCATGTGACAGGGGCTGACCAATGGCACCGGTAGCCCCTGTGACATCGTAAGGGCAAGGCTATCGGCGCCATTTTGAATCATAGCAGGCCCGACAACATGGAGGGAGAGATCGCTCGCGGGACCCCGCTGGACCACCATGGACTTTTAGTAAGTCTTGGGGAGGGATCGGGATGGTGGGGGGGGGGGGGGTGTAAGAAAGTAAAATTTAAGGGTTGGAGTGGTTTTTTTTGTTTTTTTAAAATAAATGTGCCCCTCCCCCTGCACTAACCTGAAAAACGAATTATCCCCGAAGCTCGGGGAAAATTCGTTTCATAGTTCAGGACCCCTGAGCTACAATGAATTAGGCAAGGAATTAGGTTCCCAGTACAGCAGAGCTGTAGATGAGACAGACTGAGAAGTTAGATTACTGACTACGTTGGTGGCTGTATGGCTGAAGATTCCAGCAGGCAGAAGTAATTGAATACAGGCACTGTACCAGGGAGAGCAGGCCTTCAATGAATGAGTACCGGATCCCAGATAGGCACCTGAAAGAGAGCAAAGGGCCCCCGAGGAGCAGGTACCCAAGGTTAGTGAAATACCCTGAAGGGCAGAGAGAGCTTCCCGCAGCAGCAAGGAAGTGGCAGAGTAGCTCAGACTGGAGGCTTTCCATCCATTCACGATCTGTATCACGATCCTTGCTAACTCAATTAGCTAGCAGACAAGGGCAGGCTAAATACCCGGATGGCGTGACGTCACTCAAGGGGTACGCCCCCGAGGTTCCCGCCATGACGTGGATAAAGATGTGGGTGGCATGCGCATACTCACCCTAGTTTCCCTTAGGAGAAACATGGCGTGAGGCTTTGCCATAGCCGTTCTGGGGATGCCGGAGAGAGCGGCATGGAGACGCGGCGGTAGCCATCTTCCCAAGGCTAGTGGGGAGAGCAGAGAAAAAGGTGAGGCACAATGGTCGAAGCCATCTGAGACCGACGGATGCAACACTAGTATCAAATGTAGCATTTCTGGTAGAGAATTCCAAAGTTTTGGGCCGGCAATGGAAAACACATGATCTCTTACCTGTGTCAGGTGTGTGCTTTGTAATGTTGGAACAGCCAGTAGTCCTTTATTTTTGGATCTTAGCGTTCTCTGCAGTGTGTATGGTTGTAATTCACACTTATCTTACCGGTGTTACTAGAAGAAATGATTTTGAATACTAGCATTACTACTTTGAAATAGATTCAGGATTGTACTAGCAGCCAGTGTAGTGAAATCAGCCAGTGTGTAATGTGATCGAATTTCTTGGATCCTAAGAAGAGCCTTGCCGAGGAATTTTGTAATATTTGTAATGGTTTTAGGAGGCATGCGGGAAGACTGTGAAATATGGAGTTATAGTAGTCTAGGTGTGAGAAAATTAGAGTTTTCAATACAGTTAATAAAGGTTTCTACTATTGTAATATACGCAACTTGGTGTAACCTGTATTAATTAATTTGTTGATGTGCTTTTTCATAGTAAGGTTTTCATCTAGCTGGATACCTAAATCCAGTACTTGATTTGTGCGAGTAATTTGGAAATTGCCTAGGTCTAAAGTTTAACTATCTGAGAGTTTATACTTAACCAGATTATTTCAGTCTTTTTATGGTTTAATGTTAGTTAAAGTTGCAGTAGTTCCTGCTGTATTGCTTTCATGAGGGTTGAAAGTGTCAATACTGTATTTTCTTCTGATTTTCTTCTGATTTGGAGAAAGGAATGTAAAACTGTATGTCATCAGCATACAGAAAGAATGTAATCCCTAAATCCGCCAGTAGTTTGCCCAGTGGGATCATTTAAATATTGAATAGTGTTGCAAGAGTGCTAGCCTTGAGGGACAGCTGTATCGATATGGTAAGAATCAGATATGTGACTTCCTAATTTGACTTGGAATGTTCTATTAGTTAAAAAGGAAGAAAACCATTTGAGAATACTGCCTTCAATTCCTATGTTGTTCAACTGCTGGCACAACAGGGTATGGTCCACCCTGTCAAAAGTAGCTGTTGATTAGTATGAGAAGTTAGGATTCATCAGCATCAAACCCTCGTAACACAGAGTCCGTTAAAGAGAGGAGTAATGTCTCAGTTGAACAATGTTTCCTAAATATGAATTGGTTTGGAAAGAGAAATATCTTGTTCTTCCAAATGATTTACAAGTTTATTAATTTAAAAGGTTTTCTATACTGCCTTTACAAGCTATGGCAGATCTAAGCAATTTACAGTTAAAATGCATACATAGTCAAAAATAAAAGAATAAAACAAACACATTAAAAATAAACTTTGGGGATTAGGTGATGGATTAGGGAGGGGAAAAGATTTGTCTTCATGAAATGGTAAGGAAGAAAACTTATGTTTGAGAGCCAGAGAAAACTAATGAGAATAGATAACGTTTTGACAGCTTTTTTAAATTCATTTTTTGTGGTACTTTATTGTCAGATAAAATTGGGTAGTGAGTTCCAGAGTGTTGGGCCCACTACAGAGAAGGCACATTTGTGAGTTAGAGCTAATCTAGCAGTTTTGACATTTGGAACTTGTAAGTAGTTTGTGTCTGTTGAGCATAAGTTTGTTGAGCATAAGTTTATGTACCATATTTATATTGTACATTTGTATATAATTAACCTCCTCTATCTCTTTCTATTTCTTACATTCCCTGTTCATTAGCCCTTGTTAATTGTAACTGCTTCTCTTCATCACGTTATTTATGTTTTTTGGTTGTATTATTCGCACCCCTGTTTTCTGTAAACCGACATGATGTGAACGAGTTCATGAATGCCGGTATAAAAAAACCTAAATAAATAAATAAATAAATAAATAAATAAATAGATAAAATAAGTGATGAGGAGGTTGGTAGAGATGTAAAGATGAGTATAACCAAATAGATGATGCATTATGTATTAGGTTGTGAATACTAATTAAGATTTTGTATTGGATGTGTTGACGGATGGGTAACCAATGTAGTTGTTCAGGACTGAAGTAATATGTTCTTTGTGTGGAGTATTGGTAAGTAGTCGGGCTGAACAGTTTTTGATCAGTTAGAAGGGTTGTAGGATTTTTACATGCATGGGTCTTTGAAAATCCACCCTTAATAGTTTTCATCTAGATATGACTAAGCTATGTCATTCAGAATCTGATCCAGGTAATCAAATGTTAAGGGAGCATTGAGTTGATATAGTTTAAGGAGTCTTTTTAATATTGCTTCTGCAAGTACCTCCATGTCTATCTTTTTCCTGAAGGTAAAAGTATGATTATTATCTATACTTTTATATTTCCGGCTTTATTAGTTGGTTATTAAACCAGGGTAAAATGGTGTGAGAAGTATTGAGCAGACAGGTACCGATATTGGTAAATATTAGGTCTAGAATATGTCCCGCTTTATGAGTAGCTTTGGAAACAAATTGGGGCCATCCCAAAGCTGAAACAACCAGCACATTTTATGGATACATGTACATACATTGTTACAAATGGCAACACTATATATATACAGAATAATGATATTATCAATAAGCAAAATGATGATAAAGAACCTAGGAAGTGGAAGCAACAACCCAATTTCTATAATACAGCTCTAATTTTAGAGCTGATGCCAGTACAATAAAATGATAGTGTAAACAAGTTTAGGGGTAATGGGACCTGTCTGCTACAGAACACTTCATGATTCTAAGTCAGTAAAAGACAACGTGTATTCTCCTCAGAAACAGACTTTTATTTGTCCGATTTGGCAGGGTTTAGCATTTAGAAAATAACAATAATTCCTGTCTCTAACAATAAGCACCAGTCTCTATCATCCTGGCCACTAAGCACCAGTTTTCCCTAAAGAAAGTTCGGTATCATGCCATAAACAGCCTGTTTAATATATTTATACTTGCGGCTAACTTACTTACCCCTGGTCCCAGCTTCAGGTGATATCTCTCTGTTTTATTTCTGAAGAAGATGCTGGTTGGTGGTCTGGAGAAGGTAGACAGGGGAGAAGCTTCCTTCTTGGGCTTGGTACTGGCAGAGTGGGTAGGTGGGTCTCCTGGAAGGAGACTTGCTTCTGGCTCTCTGGGGCTATCTGGGTTTGCTCTCATTCCTCACCATTCCAGATTCCATGTCACTCTCCACACCTGAGCAGGGTATCTCCTTTCTCTTGTCTCCTGCCCCAGTCTCTTGGCCACACCTAGTCTTCTCCCTCCTCGATAGCAGGGCTGTTGGTCTGCTTCAGGTTCCCCTTTCTTTTCTTTCAGGGGTCCCTTCTCTGGTTTCAGGGTTCTTTCAGGATTTCCCCTCAAGGTTTGCTACCCCAGAGGATCCTTCACTTTTTCGGGTCTCACTCCCTTCTTCTTCTTTTCCCTCCATCATATACTTTCCATCTGATAAATATGCATAAGCTCAAGCATAATCACATGGAGGGTCTTTGCAGGTCTTTCCCCCCTCTCCATTTCCTCGAGTGGGGTCCTGCCTCTTTCCAGGTTTTCTTCCCCCTCCCCATTTCTTCAGTGGGAGAACTGCCACGTCTGTATGCCAAGCTGAGTGCTAGTGTGTTTTTCTCTGTCTTTGACTGCCCTCCCCCCCTCCCCCATTTCTTTCAAGGGTGGAGGTATTTCTGACCTGTGGACATGGCTTGACTCATCCATGACTCCTGCTTATGGGCTTAAGTTGTTGCATTGTTTCTGTCTTCTTTATATTTGCACAGGAACTGGCATAAAGGCAGATCTGATAAGGTATCATTCAGTTTTGTTTTAAAGGGCATCTGTTTTCTACCTAGGGGCACAGGTTCTTTCTTTTGCTGTGACAGTATTTGGGGCCTATCAGCAACTGGCCTGTACATTTCTTGGCTATTATGATTCATATTTGGTGCTTCAGTGGTAAAACATGATATATTTCCCTACAATGGCAAGAAAAAGGCCCAGACAGTCCATGTTAAAAGAGTGTACTCAAGGGGACTGCAAAGGACCATGGCAGCAAAGGTCCTGAAAATGCTCAGACAGTCCATGTTGGAAGAATGCACTCAAAGTGGACTGCAAAGGGCCAGGGCAGCAAATGTTGTGAAAAATCCCAGACAGTCCATATTGAAAGAATACACTGAAAGGGGACTGCAAAGAGCTATGGCAACAAAGGTGACATGGCAGGCAGCAGGACTAGGACTAGAAAACACATTGAGGCAGCAACAGGAAGAGATAAGAAGAAACATCAGCATGACTAGGACTGAAGAACGCAACATGGAGGCTGCAGCAAGATGAAATGAGAAAAGGCAGCAGCAGCCCAGGATATGAGACAGAAACATGAAGGCAGCAACAGGATGAGATGAGACAGCAGGAACACTAGGAGATGAGACAGTAGCATGGAGACACCAGCAACAGGATGAGAAGAGACAGCAGCAGCACAATGAGATGTGACTGCAGCAGCAGAATGAGATGAGACATGATGAAATGAGACACTAGAAGCATGATGAGATGAGACATCAGTGACATGATGAGATGAGATTACACAATAGCAGGATCATGACTGGGCATAGCAGCAAGGAGGCAGGAGTACAGAAAAGACATAGTGGAGGACATTAAAAATTCAATGGAGTACCTTATGGCACACAAAGGACCCTCCAAATCAGCATCAAGGCACAGAAATTCTTTGGACAGGACGGGCTATTATTCAGACTTTCAGATACTTGAAAAACTTTAACGATCCAAAGACAACGACAAACCTTTTCCGTCAGAAAAAAAATCAGCAGAACCAGAGGTCACGAGCTGAGGCTCCAAGGAGGAAGACTAAGAACCAATGTCAGGAAGTATTTCTTCACAGAGAGAGTGGTGGATGCCTGGAATGCCCTTCCGGAGGAAGTGGTGAAGTCCAAAACTGCGAAGGACTTCAAAGGGGCGTGGGATAAACACTGTGGATCCATCAGGTCTAGAGGAAGCGAATAAAGAGGAGGCATCAAAACACTGCATGGAGCGGCAGTAGCCACAGAGGCATTCATGGAGCGAGATGCCAGTGGCCAGTGGTTGGTGTTCCACCTTCACGGAGCGGAAGGATGGAGGGCTGCCATCTCCAAATTAAAAAAAGAAAAAAAACAGGGATGGGTTCATGGGCTATAGGTATTACCAGTTATTAGGCTTATTCAATTACCAATTATTAGGCAGTTCAATATTAGATGATAGTTAGTGTGACCTTCAAGGCATACTTCACTTTCAATGCATATCCAGCATAGCTCTCTGCTACAATGGCAGGGGAGAAGAAAAACTAATACTTCATGCATATCCAGCATTGCTCTCTGCTTCAACGGCAGGGGAGAAGTAAAACTAATACTTCACGCATATCTCTGCTTCAACGGCAGAGAGCTATGCTGCCGCTTAACCAACTAATCAAACTTAATATTTCACTTGGAAGCAGCTCCATCACTGCTCTCTACATTAATGGTGGGGGTGAAAGGGAAATAGAACCTAAGGTTACTAAGAGCCAAGAGAAACAGATAAGTATGAGAAAAAAGAAGTGTGAAGCTTGCTGGTCAGACTGGATGGGCCGATTGGTCTTCTTCTGCCGTCATTTTCTATGTTTCTATGTTTCTTTCGTGGTTCATGGACCTTTTTCTCCCTGGGGATTTTTGCTGGTGGGGTTGGCATTTCTTTTGGAGGCCTACTCCTGGCCCATCCTGATAGCTAGGGACTGCTCCATGGAGTGGACTCCTGTGAAGATGGGGATGGCATAGGTGCAGGCTGTGGCAGGTGCTTTGGGGTATATTTTAAAAGGAGTGCCCGCATGTCCATGTGCATGCGGGTCATGACCGGCCTCCATCCCACCCAGCCTCACCCCTCCCCACGCAGACCCCACCCCTCAGCCCGCACCTTTTTTATGGCCCGGCAATTGTATATGTATCGGGATTTATGCATGTGGCCGGGCCCTTTTGAAAATACGTGCGGCGCGAGTAGGGCCCAGCCACACACGGGCTTTTGAAAATTCACCCTTTTATGATTTGCAGTACTGCTGTGGTCAAATTATTGATGGAAGTTGCCACAGTGGTATAGTCCTCTGTAAAGACCAGAGTTTGCTGTTCTACAATGAAACAATTTCAACGAAATTGCCTAATTCAGAATGGTTTGGGAGAACCAAAAAACAATTTAATTTTTCTCGAAAATTCAGAAAAAATTAATTTTCGGTTTAAATGCGCAGTAACAGGAAATCTGAAATTCCCGCGGGGGGGGCCCTGGAACGAAGCCCGATACAAAATTCAATCCCAAAGCACATCTCTAGTATCTAAGCCTTCCTCAATCAGACCAGCTCCACACATATGTGGTGTAACTTGCAAGCCCATGCCCTCCTCTTGATGCGGTCAACTATGGCATGAAGAGTTGGATCCAGTACTGCTGGAGCTGCTGTAGTGGTATTGCAGTTTGCTGAGGTGGTATTTTCGGCTGCAATGTTGGAATTTCTGGCTCATGGGCTGAGCTTGCTGGGTGTCATCTTCAAAAACTCCGCAGGACACGTGGGGTGCTGGAGGGAGCTGGTGACTGTGGATCTTCTTCCCATGGCAAGGCAAGTACCCTCCATTAAGCTTGGACAAGTTGAGGTTTGTGACCAGGGGTATGGGTAACACCAAGTGCTCAAGTAGCTGCTGCAGCTGTGGCTGCTGCTGATGCTTCTTCTCTTCCTCTTCCTCCATCCACTGTATCTCTTCATCCAGCTGAAATGGGCCACTGAGACCTGGTGCTGCACTACTGGGATCTAATGCTGCCTTACTGAAATTTGGGTTTGCATCGCTATGACCGGAGGCATCCTTTGTGGCAGCTGTGAAACAAAAAATACATTAGTATGAATTCTAACAAGTGCACATGAACCATTTTGTACAAGATGTTCACTTTGTTTGCAATATTTAATGTGCACATCCAATGCAAAAAAGTGTGTACAATTGTAGCATACTTCATGTTTACAGGTGGTGTCATTTACCGGTCCTGGCTTGTATAGTGTCCAGAGCCTTGTCCATGCCCTCAAAGGCATCTTGTCCCAGTCACTGTATGACTCGCTCCTCCATGAGGGGTGAAAACTATGGGACAAGAGGATCCTCTGCCAGTCTGCTGCATGTACTTATTGGCTTGACACCTTCACCTTCAGCTGGTCCTTGGCATCCTTGTAGTGATGTGCAACCTCTTCTCCAGTCCTTTTGATCCCACTGCATCGAGATATGGCCTGCACAATGGTCCTCTATTTTTGCAGCCTGGTTCCCAAACAACATGTTTTAGTTGTCTAGGACTCCAGCGATGAGCATCTTGTTGTCCTCCATGCCGAATTTGTGTGCACGGAACCATGCATGAGGTACTGCCTGGCTTCCCAAGGATTGGATTGTCACTTCCACTTCTGGGGTGCTGGTGTCACTCCCTGAACTCTCACTCCCATTCTCTACTCCTTGCTCTTCTTCCCCCCCCCCCACCTGCCCTGACAACTGACCAAACCTCTGTCCTCTCTGCTGTGCCCTACTCTGAAATCCTCCTCCCTCCATACTTGCCTGCCTAGAATCCCCCTCCTCCCCCCTCCTTCTACTACCCTTTTCCTCCTTCCTTTCTACTCCTACTCCTACTAGTCCTCTGCTATTGCCTACCACTCCTGCTCTCCTTCTCCTCCCACCTCCTCCTCTCCTCACCTCTTTCTTCCTTTTCCCCATGCCTTCTATGATCCATGTTCTCCCACTCCACTCCACTCTACTACTCACCATTCCTCTCCACTTCACTCCTCATTCTTCACCACTCCTCTCCTCAACAGAAAGGAACAGACAAACAAGACAAATGCACAAAAACTAACACTCTTCTTTTACACACAGATAAACACAATGGACAAATGTAAAGGTAAACAGATGATAAACAATAAACAAGACAACTCACTCAGGTAATCAATAGATCTCGCCTCCAAAACTCCAACTAAACTCCAACCAGCTCTCCAACTCCTGACACAACCCTCAAAGAAGCAGCGGCAGGAAGTTGACTAAATAAACAAAAAATATTGTGTGGCAAGTAAACTGGTATGCAACACATAAACTAGCTCATGATGCAACAACGTGCTGTGTGACAAGACAATATAGCACGCCAAACATTAACTGGCACGTGGCATGAAATGATATTGCAAAATACGATATTTTAGAAATTTCCCTACCCAGCCCATATATTTATCTCAAGAGGCTAACACGGCATGAATCTTTTTTTTTTTTATTGCGGCATCTAGGGTAAGGTTTTTACAGTTAGATTTATCCAGATATTCAGCCACAGATTTTGCTGGATAGCTGCAGCTGAATAACTGCAGAAAGTTAACCAGTTAAAATGAACTGATTTACTTCACCATTCAGTGGGTCTTTGAAAATCTACTCCACGGTGTCTGCAGTGGCTCCTCCTCCTCCTCCTTTTCATGACAGTTATCATTTGGGAAAATCTAAATATTGCCGCATATTCACCCATGAGAGCCTAAAATCCAGGAATGAATTGAACCCAAAATGGCTTCCAGTCCTCATCAGTCTTCTGTCCACAGTACTTCCCTGCAACCATCTCTTTTTTTATAGGAACATAGAATGTGATGCTCTTGACAGTGGCAAAACAGCTGAGCTTTTCTTCCATATTTTATTAACATAAACAGAACCCCTCATTACTAATACATTCCAATTACGAATGGCTCCTTTTACCTCCCTAAAATTATTTTCTGTATATTAAAGAATTCAGAAGTCAATTTATACATAAACTTGCTGCAAACAACTCTGGCAGATCCATACAGAGGGAGAAAAAAGGATTTCATTAAATGAATATTTCACTGAATTAGATGTACCAGTGACAAAGCAGTATCTTTTTCTCCACTCTCTGTTCCCAACCCTAATGTAAACCAGTTTTTATTATTTGCAGTAAACATTTTTTGTCTACAGATATGGAGCCACACTATTTTGTATATATTTTCTACATTATATTGATTTTCCAGTTAAACTAAAATGGTCAAAATAAAAGTTATGTTATTTATGAAAAATACATTATCGTTGCTCACCTTCCTGGTACACCTCTAAGATAAGACAATACTTAAACACCAGGGCTAGTCCTGAGTCAGTCCTGCAAACATTGGCATGGATCCTCCATTGGATGTGAAGAGCCCCAAGCATTTAAATGGGATAGCACCAAAGGGACATTTAAAACAAGGTACGGTGTTCTAAAATAAAACTCTTTATTAAAATTAGAACAATGCAAATAATGTAGTCTTTCATCAGAAAAATCCTCCAATCAGTACTGAGATATCACAAGGGATTTTCTAATCCATGCTGATAAACTCTTCTGGGATCTCTTCATTCCTTTCATGGGGTTTAAAGTCCCCTTAGGTAGATGTTGGGGTGCTCTGACTCCAGCGGGCTCTGCAGTGCTTGAATCTTTCTCCTGCACACCTTTCTCCTTCTCTCCTGGGATCAGAGCTCTCTCCTTTCCATACTACTATGCAATCTTGGAGAGAGATCTGACAATCATTTCTCTCTCCTCCTGTGTAGATTTTCGTTCATGTTTGGAGCTCAGATCAGAGTCTTCTTGTCATCATAGAAAGACTGACTCAGGTTTACTCCCTCAGAGTGTGAATACTATCCTTCCCATGCCTGGACCTCTCAGGAACAGTTAGTTATAGTGCAAAATCTGAAGCACCACCATAGGGATTTTTCTGTGTGGCCCTCTGTCCCCATTATAGGACTCTGGAGACACTGGGGACAGAAGGCAGGCTTTCCCTTTTCCTAAAAATCCTAACTCCTTAGGGGGCCGATGCAATACAGTGTGCTGAGCCCAGCGCACTGTATAACCCGCAATTGGACACAGGTTGTAGAGGCGCTAACTAATTCCCTTACAACACACGTCCAACGCGGAGTGAAACTAATACCATTCATCACATGCAAATGCATGTAAATGAGGCTATTAGCTATTCATTCCCTATGCAAAACAACAATGTGCGTCTAGGATGCACATTTTAGCGATCAGAAATTAACGCCTGCCCGGAGCGCTACTAAAACTAGTACAGAAAAGCAGAAAAAACGGCTTTTCTGTACTGCCTCCTACTTAATATCTTTGGGATATTAAGTGGAAGGAACAACTCTTTAAAAAATAATGAAAAAAAAAAATTTTAAAAAGCGGTGGCAGGGGTTTGGAAAATGAACGCTGGTTAATTCAACGTCCATTTTCCGAACCTGTCTACTGGCACCAGAAGGAGTGTATAAATGAATATTAAAGTGTCGGGCACTTAATATTCATTTATTCACTCCTTCACTTATTGCCCATTGGTCCTTTTCACTGACATTACACAGCATGCGCTTTCAGCGCAAGGTTTTTGCATCGGCCCCATAGAGAGGCAAGAGACTGGATTTATCTCTGACCAGACTAACTCTAGGCTTCATTGACCAACATCCCAGGCTACACCATTGTGGCCGATCCTAGAGGAGAGTGCCATTGCAAATGGTTCAGCACGTTACTCTGACAATCTCAATATTTCCTCTGGCAAGTGTGAAATAGACCTTAATGAAGGGACTATAGTCCCTTTTACATATATATTGTAAAAAAAAACTTGATACCATCCAAGTTTAATAATTCATTGACAAGAGTATTTTATTTTGGTCCCACAAATATTGCTGTTTATTTTACTATATTTCCCACAAAGGCAGACCGGAGGTTTATTTCCACATTCCTTAAAAAAAATTGAACCTGCATACTAAATCTAAAAATAAAAGTTTTAACGTGCATACTAAAATATCATTTAGCATGGGATGCACTGAATTTCTGTGCATCTGCTAATATGAAGTTGCTTTAGCAAAGTACACAAAAAACATGAATTTAACACAAACAATGTAGCATGTATGCAGTGCATATCAAAATTCCCCATGCTCTGGCTTTATTCAAATCCAGTTTAAAGCTTACCTTTTGAAACTGCTTTTAAATTCTAAATATATCTCTACAATAAATACACTTCCCAAAGACTCTTAATCATAGGGAGGATAACTTTAAAACATCCGTGAGAGCACCCATATACACAGCTATATTGACGCACATGCACACATATTTTACATCATGTGTGCAAATGCATGCACACTATAAAATACACATAAGTCTACCTAACAACATGTTCATGTATCAAAAAATATGTGGTAAGTATTTTAAACATAGCCATAAAGGTTTTGACTTATCCAGCTAAATGGTGACAAATATCCATCTAAGTAGTGCTGTGGCAAATTGCTGTTAAGACTTATCCTGCTATTTAAGATAGCCAGTTAAGTAAAAGAAATGTGCTACATAGGTGGATAAGTAAGACAGATGGATAACTAGCATTTGAAGATTTATCCAGCTATCTTACTTATCCAACTATGTAGCACTTTTTAAGACTTATCCAGCTAAGTGGTGGCAACATTTGCTATGCGTGCGTATTTGTGTCCTTATTTTAAATCATTTACATATGAAACTGTGTATTTACAAATATACACATGCAAATTAACAGATTTTATAACATGCACGTGTAAAGAAAATCACCAGTTTTACCAATTAGTCCACCAGGTTGCCCAGTCTATCTCTAGTTCTTCAAGATCCCTGGTTCTTCAGCCTGCATTCCTCTTAGTTTATCCAGACCCCTCACCCAGTCAGTATTTGCCTATAAAGAATTAATTTGTAGGTATAAATATATACAGGTAACAGCTGTATGTGCATCACATTTGCAGGTTTTAAAATAGCACCTTATAAGTGTAAATGTTGGTTCTGCCCTAGAGCACCCCTGGCCTACCCCTAGCCTGCCCTATTTTTATATGAGCAAATATATTGCTCACCATTACTTGCATGTGTATGTTTTAGGTTTAAAAAATAGCACTTACGCGTATCACGTGCATGTGCTCATTTTTAAGTGCACAACTCTTTAAAATTCACCTTTATATGTGTTTGTCTTGACTAGATTGAAAGCTCCATGGAGTAGAGAGGGACAATCTCTTATGTATTTGTACAGCACTGTGTGCATCTAGTAGCACTTTAGAAATGATAAACAATAGCAGTAGTAGTAGTCAGGGCCGGTGGAAGCACTAGGCGAACTAGGCCTGGGCCTAGGGTGCCAAGTATTAGGGGGCGCAGCGAGCAGTGGTATCCCAAGGGGAGCCAATGCCCCGGGCGCAGGGAGGCTCTTGCGGCCGCCAGTGGACCTCATCCCTGGCGGCTGAGCAGCGATACATAGCAGGCAGATCGGCAGGGCCATGGTGGAGCTCACGTCACCACGGCCCGAAGAAAAAGTTGCGTTTAAACGTGCAGGTGCTCCTCCTCCTTCCTGCCTGCGCGGCCCCGGAAGAAAACTTTGCAGGAGCCGCGCGGGCAGGAAGGAGGAGGAGCATCAGCCGCGTGCTGTGCTGTGTGCCATGTGCCGGATACACACAGCAAGAAGAACACAGGGCCGTGGTGGAGCACAGCCTGAAGAAAAAGGTTGCGTCTAAATGTACAGGTTCTCCTCCTCCTTCCTGCCTGCACGGCCCCAGAAGAAAATGTTGCTGGAGCCGTGTGGGCAGGAAGGAGGAGGAGCATCAGCGTGTGCAGAAGAGGAGTAGCGCTTACAGGCCGCCGCAAATCCCAAGTCACAGCGGCCCGAGAAGAGGGCCCAGTAGCAGGGCCGCCATGGATCCCACATTGCGGTGGGTGGCCCGAGAAGATCAAGGCCACTGCAGAGCCCATCCTGCTGCGACTCGTGAAGAGGAGGCCCAGAGGTGAGAGAGATGCTGAGGGTCTGTAGAGTGTGTATGTGTGCTTGTATGAGATGAGTTGAGAGATTGTATGTGAGAGTGAGTTGAGAGACTGTGAGTGGGAGTGAGGACCTGAATGCAGAGACAGAATGTGAGGAGCCTCTGTGTGTGTGAGAGAGACAGCATGTGACAGTGAGAGCCTGTGCTTGAGCAAGACAGCATGTGGGTGTGAGAGAGAGCCTGTGCGTGTGAGTCAGTATGTGCCAGTGAGAGACTGTGTGTGTGAATGATTGTATGAGAGAGAGCATGTAACAGTGAGAGCCTGTGCTTGAGCAAGACAGTATGTGGGTGTGAGAGAGAGCCTGTGCGTGTGAGTCAGACAGCATGTGCCAGTGAGAGACTGTTTGTATGAATGATTGTATGAGAGAGAGCATGTGACAGTGAGAGCCTGTGTGTGTGTGTGTGTGTGAGAGAGAGAGAGAAAGCATGTGAGAATGAGAACCTGACTGTGTGTTTGAGGGAAGAAGATAGAGAGAAAAGAAATAGAAAAAAAAGACCAATATAAAAGGAATTGGCAAAAAAATAAGAAAGGGAAGGTGGAAAAAAAAGCCTGTGACCAACTGATTAGAAAACTAAGACCAGACAGCAAAGGTACAAAAAAAATACTTTTTAGTGATTGGCACATGTAATCTTTGGGAAAGTGCAAGAGTAGCACTTTCTCTATGCGTATCTCGCAATGTACGAGATCAGCATGGAGGAAGTGGAAGCCCACGGGGTCTGCACAGAGGAGGCAGCAGAATGGGCTTCAGTGCCAGTAGCAGCAGTCAGCACCTCTGCAATAGCCATGCGGCATCAGTGACAGTGGCAGCAGAGGAATGAGAGAGGTTCCAAGGTTACTGGCAAAAGAAAGAGAGGGGGGTCTGCCTTTAGTTTCTGCATGTGTATGAATGGGACTCTACCTGGGGGTCTGTGTGTGTGAGAATGAATGTGTGTATGCCTGGGGGATGGGGATGGGGAGGGAGTGGTGTGAAAATGAATGGAGCCTGCCTGGGAGTCAGTGTGTGTGTGAGAATGATTGGGAGCTTTCCTGGCTGTGTGTGTTTGTGTGTATGTGAGGGAGCCAGTGAATGTGAAAGCATGAGTGTGTATGGGAAAATCCAGGGGAGGAAGACTTTGTGTGTGGGGGGGGGGGGGGGGGGGGGCGGTGGAGGGGGAGAGAGTCTGAGAGTGTGTCAGTGTCTGTGAGAGCAAGAGGTTATGGTGGGTATAAGAGCATGAATGTCTATGTATGTGACAGTGTATGTGTGAGAGAGAATGGAAATGTGAGTATGTATGAGAGGGAGAGGATAACCTCCTAATCCTCGCCAATATCAGGGTGACTGGAAATCAAGAGCTCCCACTGAAGGGGACAGCAGGGGCTTTTTAAAATCCTTATTAGTTTTAATTATAGATGTTATTTGATATATGTGCTGTTTTGAAATATTTTATTGGTGTTTGGGAAATTGTAAAAAATGTATATGATTTTAATTAATAGAAATTCTATTTATCAGAAGTTTTAAAATATTCTTTTATTATGGTGTTACTATTATAACTGATGCTTTATGTTTCTTGATTTTATTGCTTTATGAGGAAAGGTTGTTCTGTTTTTCCATTGTTAATACACAGAGTCTGGCTTCTTGGAGTTTCCATTTCAGTTTTTGTCTAATTTGTGCTCCTTTATTTTGTATTCTGTATTTGGTAAGAGTCTGTCTCTGCTCTGTGTGTGTGACCGTGATGAGAGATTCTGCTAGCATGCAGTGTCTGTATAGGGATCTATAGCAATCGGGTTTGTTTTGTTTCCTCTGTAGGTGGTGTATTGGTATTTACCCTTGCTTTTCGCAGGTAGGGTTATTGTTGTTTGAGTCCTTGGTGTTATTACTGTTATGTTACGATGGGATTGCAGTATAGATTTTGAGTGTCTTTTTTGCGGGGTTTTGTGTTAGTTCACAATGTGCCTGGCAGTGTAAGGTGTTTGTGCTGCTGTTACTGTGAAGTGACACCAGAATTTGAAAATATCTTTTAGTATGATGAGCTGTAAGGGAAACATCCAAGTTCCATTGTTTGGGGGAATTTCAGTGGATGCACAGAGTTAGAGAACTGGAGGTGCAGGATTTTTATTAACAGTCTGTCCCTTCCTATATATTCCAGACTTCACGGTCATAGCCATATAGAATTAGTTGAATGAGGCTATCAAATAATTTTATATTTTACTAGAAGTGTGAAACTGGCCAGCTTTTTAAAATTACGCAGCAGACCCTTTGGATTTTTTTTATTAACACTTTTTTTTGTAACCAATTTTAAAGCAGGATCCATGCTATAGAGGTGGGTGTGATGAAAAAATGTCATTTTGGCTACCCCCCCCCCCACCAAAAAAAAATTCTTCTGTCTAGAGATGCCACTGATTTTCTGTGACCTTAAGTATTAAATTGTTTTTGTTTATACTGTATGTTTTTACTGTATGTTTAGGATTAAGGGGGAGATGCTGGAGAGGCACACAAATGCATTAGCTCTGAGGGGCCGGAGACCCTTGCTATGCCACTAGGTGCGAACCATATGGGGCCGCAAGTGTCGGCAAGTGTAGGCAAAGAGGAGTAGAGATTGGCAGTGCCCAACCTGCTCGTGACCCAGAAAACCATACAGTCGGTGGGCGTGATCGAGAATAATGTAGGAGTTTGAGCCGAGATGGGGGGGCGCACGGGAGAGGCTCACCTAGGGCGCCTAATCCCTTGCACCGGCCGTAGTAGTAGTGGTAGTGGTAGTGGTAGTGAATGAGGCAGGGCCAGTGCAAGGTCATTAGGCACCCTAGGTGAACCTTACAATGTTGTGCCCCCTGCCTCTGACCCCACTTCCCCCTCACACAAGAAAATGTATGTATTTTTTAACAGTTATTTTATAATTAAAAGTTCATAAGTTAAAAAAATATAGAAAGCCCTGCAAAAAAGAATAAAAAGACACTTGGAACACATATGGTATTAGGTCTATTATAATGCATGTTGAGTATGAGCTTGACCCTCAGAAAAACATGAGTAAACAGAATTACAATTAGAATATTTTTATTTATTTTTTTATTTATTTAAGGTCTCTTTTATACCGACATCCGTTGACACATCGCATCGGTTTACAAAAAACAAAAACATTTGGGCAGAGCCCTTACATATAACAGCGGAACAAGATTAACTTTTGGGCGGGGCCCTTACATATAACCAATAGAGTACATTAAACAGGGGGGTGAAAACTAGCTATAAATATAACTCAATATAGAAAATCTGGAGGTAAAGAGAACTTTCATTACCTAATTGTGGTGTGTGGAGGCTTTTTCCTGCTTGGCAGTGCCTCAGTGGAACTTTTCTTATTTTCCCTGTATTGTGGCGATCTTCCGGGGGTAGGCAGGAGCCTGCCCCAATGGTGTACCCAAGAGCCAATCAGGTTGGACCTTGTTACAGGGAGGGGCTACAGGAAACAGCTAAAGTACCTTTCTTCGGCGTGTAGTTGCCGAGGCGCGTGGCTCTGACTGGCTCCGACTGGATCAACTGGGCCTATATCGAATTTTGATAGAGGTAAGGCTTCTTGTCTTTTCTATTCAGGTAGGAAAAGGAAAGAAAGAAAGAAAAAAAATTATTTATTTTTTTTTTGTGTAATGATCTCTTTTGCCTTCTTTAGAGAATCATTTGATAAGTAGGGACAATCAGGTATAACAGTCCTAAAGTTCCTTGATCTGTTTATTATATAAATGCCTCATACTAAACGGAAGGCAAAATTAAAGCCAACCACAATACAAAAACACAAAATTTAGATCAAGGACAGAGGACAGTAGCCGATTGGTTGAATCCCCACAGATAGCTCCTGTAGAGGGGGCCGCTATAGGGGCGGAAATGGAGCTAAATCTGTCCCTATTGGCCGATAATATCTCTTTGAGTCCAGGAGCGCCGGACATTCCACCACCTCCTGGTAAAAAAGGGGAAGTTTCCCCCAGTTCCAGAAAGCTCCCAGGATGGGTTGGATTTGAAGAGGTTAGTGAAATATTAAATGGGAAAGAAGTATTGGAAGGGGGGACTCTTCCTTCAATATTGAAACTAAAGAGAGTAAACTAGAAATGAATGTAAATCTGCTTAAGAGGTGCCGAACATATGAAGGGGAAAGCAAAATCTCAAGAAATAATAGTAAGACCTACATCAATAACCATGGATACTTTGTGGAATGTTTTAGTGAAGTTAGACTCTTCTATTAAGGATTTATCTAAAGTTCATGATACAGTTAAGATAGTTCATCAGCCTTGATTAATTGCAAAAGCAGAATAATATTTTTGATCAACGCCTCTTGAAGGTGGAAAAGATTCAAGTTCAACAAATTAAGGCCGAGTTTGAAATGCAGAGGAAAATTGAAAATATTGAGAATTATGCACATTTTGAATCTCAGAATTGTCAATTTTCCTTTTATAAATAAGATCTCTCCTATAGAATTGTTTAGGATGTAGATTGAGAAAATTTTGAATAAC